>NW_026974956.1:192500-372945 GCF_030014295.1 Loxodonta africana
GAAGGGAGCTGTGACTTGCTGAGCCGGAACCTGCCCTTGCGTCTTTGAATTGTCAGGCCGAGAAGGGTCTTGGGCGAGCCACCCTGCCGAGACAGCGTGTTGGTCGCGATCCTGGTCATTTCCTGGGTATTGGGGCCAGAAAGGAGCCTGAGGGTCTGACAGCCTGTCTCCCACAGTGGGTCCTGTTGGCGATTGGTTCAGGTGTGTCCCCGGCGCGTGAGAGGTCTCTGCTGTCTTCTTCACAATCAGGGCGGGCTGGTCCATCACGACACCTGGTGCTTGGCCGGCACAGCCCTGGGTGGGTTCCGAAGGAAGAAACGGTGGACGGGACTCAGTGAGAACAGGTAGGATGGCTTGGTTGCTGCTGGAAGGATGGGAGGGTGGGCCGAGAGGGTAGGTGCTCTGTACAGAGGACAGGTCGCTCTGGTCAAGTGGAAGCGTGGCCGCAGGAGTCGGGCTGTCTGCCAAGGACTTCGGCGGTGCACTCGCGCTCTGCACCGGCTTCCGAGCTCTTCGGTTCTGAAACCATACGTGAATTCGGGATCGCGGAAGGCCAGTTCGTTGAGCCAGTTCTTCCTTGGCCTCGTTACCAGGGTACCGGTTCTTCTCGAAGGCCTCGACTAGGAGACTCGTTTGCGATCTGGTGATGCGTGTGCGTTTTCGCCTGGCCGCTTTGGGGAAATTTTCCGGAGACCAAGGCTGAGGCTCTCCCTGTCCCTGGGACGGCTCTTCTTCAGAGGCCTGTCCAGAGGCCGAGCGGCTCTTCCTTAGGTGACCTGCTCTGCGGTTTCCAAACCAAGTCTGAATGCGATCCTCCGCGATGCCGGTTTCTCTGGCGAGTTCTTCTCTGGTAGTTATACCAGGGTAGGGGTTCTGCTCAAACGCTGCTTGCAGGGTCTCTCTTTGACTGGGCTTCAAAACCAACCTCTCTCATCGGCCTCGTGGATTTTGAGAGCGACTCGAAGGGCCGGTCGGATCCATCGCGGCAAGTCAGCCGGACTGCACGGAGACTCGCGGCCAAGTGAACAGCTCCCGGAAACGCGGGACTCAGCCACGCCCGGAATGCTTTGCGCAGCAAAGGAAGGCCCCAAGGCCCCTGTGGGAAATCACCTGACCCACCGGAGTCCTTCATTAAGTACCTGAGGCCTTGGAGGAAAGCGTTGAAGGGCAAGATGACTCACTCCTAAGTGGAAGTAGAGATTTTATCAGGGGATTTGGCAAAGGTCGTCCTATTAGTGTGTTGCGTCAGAGGAATGCATTTCCAATGGAAGGATTTTCCGGCACCTTGTCAGGTCGGTGGGGGCTGGGGGACCGGACTGGGATTCCCAGGCGCCTTAGTTCGCTGGTGCCGCCCTGACAGAACTAGCACCCGTGCGTGGCTTGGACAAACAGAAATGTATTCTTTCACAGTCGACCAGGCGACGAGTCCCAATTCAGGGCGCCAGCGCCTGGGGAAGGAGTTCCCTGTCTGTCAGCTCTGGGTGAAGGCCCTAGTCATCAGTCATCTTCTGGTCTACGAGCTGCTCAGTGCGGGGACCCGAGGTCCGAAGGACGCGCTCTGCCTCTGCCTCTTCTTCCTTGGCGCCCAGTGGTCCCTCTCCTCTCTGCTAGCTTCTCTCTTTTCTGTCTCATAAGGGACTGCCTGCCCATACAACCTAATCCTGTACGTTGCCTCCTCCCTCATTGACATAACCGCCGCCTGTGCTCCTGCCTCATTAACATCATAAAAACCATCACAGAGGGTAGGATTTACAACCCCCGGGGTAATTAGGACAGATCACAAATCCCAGAAGGACCAGACAAGTCTGGGAATCCTGGATTCCTTGGATTCTCAGGCTGCCAAGGGTCTTGACCCCGCAATCCTGCCAGACGGTGAGTTGATTGTGATCCTAGCGATATCCCGCCTATTAAGGCCAGGAGGGACTCTGAGTTTCTGATAGCCTCTTTCCCACAGACGGTTCTATTGGCGGCAGTTCTGCGCCTCCCCCAAGGTGGTTGCCCCCACCCCGCCCATCGCCTTAGCAGGATGAGCTCCCTGCCCCGCTGGCTGGTGCGCCTACACATCCCGCCGCTAGTGGAGCTGGGTTGGGGCTTTGGGGGGAGGGCGGGCCCGGCGGGTACCCTTGCGTGTGCGGCCCACGCCCCTCCCTCCCGAGTCCTCTCTCCGTCGCCTTCTCTCTCTCCCCCTCGCGGGTTGGCAATGCCTGGATAATTGGACAGAACGCACCGTTGTACGGAGGGTTAGTCAGGATTCTTTTGACACAATCATTGTCCCATTCCGCGGTTTGTTCCAAAGAGAACGCCGGTGGTGTCGTCCTGGGGAAGCAATGGAGACCCGCTCTCTTTCAGAAAATCCCTTGGCACCGCCAGGTGCAGCTGGCTGAACCGGTTGCCCAGGAGACATTCTGCCTTGGGAGCAATAAAGAAATGAATAAGTAAATACGTAACCGGATTACTCATTTGAAACAAAAGAAAAGGAAATGAGATTAAAATCTTACAATACGGTGGCGTCTCGAGGCTTCGACTTGGCCCTCTGCTGGTCCACAGCCTCCGCTGGCATACTGCATGTGCATCACTTCTCCGACGACAAGGCCGAAATGTGGGCATCCAGGGCCCCAGCAGTCCAGAGTGTACAGATGGTGGCGTATGGATTACCTCTTTGTCTCGTACGGGAGGGAAGCCTGGGCCCTAGAGTGGCTCCACTAGAGCTCCACGAACTCAACTATTTTCCCTGACCTTTGGCCCGTGCCCTCGTGAGTGTGTGATCTGTAGTTACACTTCTCCTCCGACCACTCTGAATCCTCCACCTGCGGGTACCTGAGTGTGGAAATCAACATCTATCAATGGCTGAAGTGTCACAGGTCACTAGGTGTCTAGGCTCAGGCCGACCTTGGCTGTCTTCTGCCCAGGCAAGGAGCCTAATCTTTCAACGGAAATGAGGACACGTGGTCAGTAGCCGACATCCTGTCTTTCATCCATACAGCGGTCTCGATGAGGGTAAAGAGGCCATTTAGGCCAGTTGAAGGCTGAGTGCGAGGCCTAAGTCTTCTTTCCCAATCACCTTGGAGACAGCCACCGGAAGGCTGGGTGGAACTTCTGAAGGGGACGAGTCACAAACACTGAGCCAATAGGAGCGGTCCAGCGTAACTGGCCAGTTCCGCAGAACCCTCCATTTTACCCATGGATACACAACGGACCTTTCGGTCTTTGGCCACAAAATCGAGGGCACCTAGGAACTAACTTCACAGTAGGCCACGCCTGATGCGTACAAGTTGGAAACACTGGGTTAGGAGGCAGGTACCTCTTTCCCACTTACGCTAGGGTATCAGTAGAGAAGGCGCCTTCCTCAGCATCTATGGCCCCTCTCTGTATGTATTCATTCAGAGAAATCTCTTCATTCTACCCCTGAGACACATCGCAAGTATGAGGGTCCTGAGAGATTGCCTGGAGACGAAAAAGGGGAGGCTTCTGTCTCTACAGCTTCCCCGTGGGTAGAGAATAGCAGGTAGTCTCTCTGGAAGGTCTTAGCTTCTGTTGATTGACATGGGCAATACAGTAGCGGCGGACCCCGGCCAGGTGGAACTTGTGGGCAGATGCAACCTCTCCGGCAATGAATAATTCTGCTGGTGTCTTGTATGGTGAAAACCTAGACCTGCCAAGTGGGATGGGTAGAGAACATTGTCCCACACCTGCCGGGGGCCTTTCCTGGGACTGAAAATCCCCACCTGGTCTCAACGTCTTCGCCCTCTCAGCACACACCTTTCCTGCACAAATAATCCTGCCTTTCTCCGTCAGTGCCTTATCCTACTAGGAAAAAAAGCATGCTGCTCAAAAAGGACGATGCCAGGGAAATCGAAGGGACACTGCCATTTTCCAAATGTTTCCTATCAACATGTCACCACCTCCGGTGCAAAGCTGTGTATGTGGCCGGGCTCTGAAGGCAAGGTTGAAATCCTGGCAGCCTAGGCCCTTGTAGTCCAATGGTTTATGTACTTGGGGACACTGATGACCTGTTTGCCACATACAGGAGGGATCCTTGGGCCCTTCATGGGCTCGCCATTCAGCTCCACGACGTCCACTACTGGCCCTGGCCTTTGCTTTGGCTGCTGCCCCATTGAACTTGTGCTCCAGAGCAATGTTTCTCCACCCATCACTATCATTCTGCCACCAGGGGATATGTGAGTGTAGGAGTCACTATGTGTCACTGACAGCAGTGTCACAAGTCACTAGACTTCCAGGTACTAGCTGACCTAGGCTGCCTTCTGCCCCAGGCAAGGTCCTGAATCCATTATCCCAGATGCTGACACCTGGGCACTGGTGAAAATTAATTTTTATCAACACAGAGGTCTCAGTGAGGGTCAGAAGGCCAGGTAGGTGAAGTGAAGGCCAGGTGGGTGGGGCTAAGGCTTCTTTGCCATCACCATGGAGAATGTCTCCCCACCGGAAGAGTGGTCGGAGCTTATGATGGGCCTGGTGAGAAGACTGATCCAATGGCAGAGATCCGACCCACCAGAAAGATGACACAGGGCCCTCCATTGTGACCTAGGACACCTAGTGGCCACAGGATTTGAGCACAGCGCTATGCAGGCACAAGGGAGCCCCTCGTGTGGAGTGCTTCAGGGCATTGGCAGAGCAGGCCAGGTACCTCTTTCCCACTTTCCTGAAGATATCAGTACGCAAGACATCCCCACTCAGCATCTCTTGCCTCTCTCTGTATGTGTTCATTCTCGGAAATCTCTTCCTTCTCCCCGTTGTCACTTCACAGCTTGGAGTTCCTGACAGAGTACCTAGAGAGGAAAGAGCAAAGGGGAAGGCCTCTGGGTGTACTGCTTGCCCATGGGCAGAGAAGATCTGGTAGTATATCTGGAAGCTCTAGAGAGTAGTGCTTGATTGGGGAGCTGCATCACGGGCGGACCCTGTCCAGGTGAAGCTTCCTGACATGTGGCAACCTCTCCGGAGACTACTAATTCCACTGATAACAGTGTATGCAAATACCCGGCTGTGTGCCATGGGCAGAGAACATTGACACATACCTGCCAGAGGTCTATCCTGGGTCTGAAGAGTCCACCCTGGTCTCCAGCGACTCATCATCTCAGCACACACTTTGCCTGCACACATGGAATCCGCCTCTCTCTACGAACGCCTTCTCCTGCTAGGAAACACGGGATGTCACTTAGCCAAAGGAGAGCACATGCAAAGTCAACTGAAGCCCCCGTTTTCAAGATTTTGCCCTCTGCTGGGCCACAGCCTCTGCTGGCACACTGCCTGTGCGTCAGGTCTCCGAAGACAAGGCCGCAATCCGGGCATCCAGGGCCCCAGCAGTCCAGAGTCTGCCGATGGTGGCATATGGATTACCTGTTTGTCACGAACAGGAGGGAGACCTGGGGCCTGGACTGGCTCCGCTAGAGCTCCACGACCTCAGTTATTTTCCCTGACCTTTGGCCCATGCACTTGTGAGTGTGTGATCTCTAGTTACACTTTTCCTCCAGCCACTCTGAATCTGCCACCTACGGATACATGAGCGTGGAAATCAACATCTATCACTGGCTGCAGTGTCACAGGTCACTAGGTGTCTAGGCTCAGGCTTACCTTGGCTGTCTTCTGCCCAGGCAAGGAGCCTAATCCTTCAAAGGCAATGAGGACACTTGGTCACTGGCCGACATCCTTTCTTTCATCCGCACAGTGTTCTGGATGAGGGTAAAGAGGCCATGTAGGCCAGGTGAAGGCTGAGTGCAGGGCCTAAGGCTTCTTTCCCAATCACCATGGAGACAACCACCAGAAGGCTGCCCGGAATTTCTGACCAGGACGAGTCACAAACACTGAGCTAATAGGAGAGGTCCAGCCCAAGTGTCCAGTTCCTCAGATCCCTCCATTTTACCCATGGACACACAACGGCCCCTTCTGTTTTTGGCCACAAAATCGAGGGCACCCAGGGAATAACTTCAGAGTAGGTAACCCCTGATGTGAATAGGTTTGACACACTGGGCAGCAGGCAGGTACCTCTTTTCCACTTAGGCTAGGGTATCCGTAGGCAAGACGCCCTTCCTCAGCATCTATAGCCCCTCTCTGTATGTGTTCTTTCAGAGAAATCTCTTCATTCTACCCCTGAGACACATCACAAGTATGAGGGGTCTCAGAGAGAGCCTGGAGATGAAACCGGGGAGACTTCTGGCTATACCACCTTCCCGTGGGTAGAGAATAGTAGGTAGTCTCTCTGGAAGGTCTTAGCTTCTGTTGATTGACATAGGCAATAGGGTAGGGGCGGACCCTGGCCAGGTGGAGCTTGTGGGCAGATGCAACCTCTCCGGCGACGAATAATTCCGCTGCTGCTTTGTATGGTGAAAACCTCCCCCCGTCACGTGGGATGGGTAGAGAACATTGACCCACACCTGCCAGTAGCCTCTCCTGGACTAAAGATCCCAACCTGGTCTCAACATCCTCACCCTCTCAGCACACACCTTTCCTGCACACATAATCCTGCCTTTCTCCGTCAGTGCCTTATTCTACTAGGAAAAAAATCGTGCCGCTCAAAAAGGCCGATGCCAGGGAAATCGAGGAGTCACTGCCATTTTCCAAATTTTTGATGTCTACCTATCCCCGCCTGCGGTGGAATGCTGCGTATGTGGCCGGGCCCCGAAGGCAGGGCCAAAATCCTGGCAGCCTGGGCCCCAGCAGTCCAATGCTTTATGGACTTTGTGACACGGATGACCTGTTTGCCACATACAGGAGGAATACTTGGTCCTTCACTGGCTCGCCATTCAACTCCATGACATCCACTACCCGCCCTGGCCTTTGCTTTGGCCGGTGCCCCATTGAAAGTGTGCTCCACAGCAATGTTTCTCCACCCATCACTATCATTCTGCCACCAGGGGATATGTGAGTGTGGAAGTAACCATTTGTCACTGGCAGCAGTGCCGGAAGTCACTAGACTTCCAAGTATCCGCTGACCTCGGCTGCCTTCTGCCCCAGGCAAAGTCCCGAATCCTTTATCCCAGATGCTGACACCTACAGACTACAGAACATAGAAGACAGAACATAGATGAAAATAGAATATTGAGAAATATGGAATATAGGGAATAGCATATACACTACTGAAGAGTATAGAATAGAGAAAGTCGAAGAATATAGATAACAAAATATAGAGGAATATAGAATGTAGAATGGAGAGTATTAGATTGTAGAAGATGGAGATTAAAAGGTAGAACATACAATAAAAAATACAGAATATAGGAAAAGATAGAATTCAGAAAAATTTAGCATACAAAAGGTAGAACATAGAAAAAATGGAATATAGAATGGAGAACATAGAATATGGAATAGAGAATAAAGAATATTGAAAAATTTAAAACGTAGAATGTAGAATATTGAATATAGAATTAGAATTTAAAATATAGAATATAGCAGATAGAAGAATATAGATTATAATAGATTATAGAATGTAGAATAAGAATGTAGAAGATTATGAAATGCAGAACATAGAAGAATATAAAATATAAAATGCAGAATGTAGGATATGTAATATAGAATGTAGAATTCAGAAGAATATAGTATATAAAAAATATAGAATATAGAACATCAAATATTTAATATGGAATACAGAGTATGGAATACAGAACATAGAAAATTATAGAATAGAGTATGTACAAAGTAGAATACAGAATATAAAATATAGAATAAAGACCATAGAATATAGACGATTATAGAATAGAGAAGATTCTGGAATATAAAATGTAGAAGTAAATATAGAATAAAGAAGATGGAATATAAGAGAATATAGAATGTAGAATATAGTATACAGAATATGGAATATAGAATACAGAAAATTATAAAAATATAGAATATAGAAAACAACATTGAATATAGAATACAGACAATGGAATATTGTAAAATATAGAATTTGGAATATAGAATGTAGAATACAGAATATAGAATCAAAAATACATAATATAGAGAATATACATTATAGAATAAAGAAGATTATGGAATATAGAATGTAGAATGTAATATACAGAATATACAATATAGAAGAATATATGAGACAGACTGTTGAAGAATAAAAAATAATAATAAATTGTATAAAATGTAGAATGTAGACTACAGAAAATTATATAGAAAAAGAACATTGAATATAGAACACAGAGTATGGAATATAAAATATAGAATATATAGAGTACAGAAGAATATAGAACATAGAATGTAGAATACAAAATATAGAATATAAAATAAAGTATAAAGAACACAGAATATAGAATATAGAAGAAAATGGAATATAGAATGTAAAATACAGAATATACAGTATAGAAGAATATAGAATACAAGATAGAAGAATATAGAATATAGAAGGAAGAATGTAAAACATGGAATATAGAACACAGAAAAATATAGAATATAGAAGAATATGGAAGAACATGGAATATAGAATACAGAACATAGAATATGGAAGAATTTAAAATATAGAATGCAGAATGTGGAATATAGAATATGGAATACGAAATACGCAATATAGAATATAGAGGAATATTGTATGTAGAAAAATATACAATATAGAACATCTAATATAGAATACAGAGTATGGAATATAGAATATACAAAAATATAGACTATAGAAGAACATAGAACATAGATTATAGAATATAGAGAATTTAAAATAAAGAATATAGAATATGGAACATAGAACACTGAAGATAGAAGATAGAATACAGAATATAAAAGAACTTTGAAAACAGAAGAATATAGCGTATAGAGGATTTGGAATAAGGAGGAATATAGAATATACATTATAGAAGATTATAGCATAAATACAGAATACAGAAGAAAATAGAATATAAATTTAGAATATAGAATACAGGAGAATATAAAATGTAGAATGTAGAATACACAATAGAGAATGCAAAATATAGAACGAAGAATTTAGGAGAATATAGATTGTAGAATATAGAAGATTATAAATTATACAATATAAAATATTATGGAATATAGAATGTAGAATGTAAAATATAGAATATAGGAGAGTATAGAATATGGAATATAGTAGAATATAGAATGTTGAATACAGTATAAAGCATATGGAATATAGAATACACAAATATATAAAAAAACTTTTTTTAATAGCATGGTAAAAATATGGAAAATAGAAGATTGAATATAGAACATAGAATATAGGAAAATCTAGAATCTAGAATATAGAAGAATATAGAATGTAGAATATAGAAGATTTTAGAATATAGAATTACAATATACAATATGGACTATAGAATACAGAAGAATATAGTATAGAGAAAAATGTAGAATAAAGAACATAGAACATCGAATATAGAATGGAGAATATGGAATATAAGATATAGGAAAATAAAAAATATAGAAGACCATAGAATTTAGAATGTGGAATACAGAATACAGAAGAATATAGAACATAGAACACATAAAACAGAAGATGGAATACTAAATATAAAAGAACATAGAATATACAAGAATATATAGAGTATAGAAGAATATAGATTATAGAATATACATTACAGAAGAATATAGAATAATATAGAACACAGAATGTAGAAGAATAAAGAATATAAATATAGAATATAGAAGAATATAGAATACAGAATATGGAAAAATAGAGAATATATAAGAATATCAATACAGTATACAGAAGAATGTAGAATATACATTATAGAAGAATATAGACAATAGGAAACTATACAATACAGAATATAGAAGAATATAGCATATAGAAGAACATAGAATATAGAATTTGTTATATAGAATGTAGAATACAGAATATAGAATATAAAATATAGAGTAAAGACTACAGACTATAGCAGAATATAGATTATAGAATATAGAAGATCATGAAACATAGATTGTAGAATGTAAAATATAGAATAAAAAAATAGAGAATGTAGAATATAGCATATAGAATATGGAGTATGGAACATAGAATATGCCATACAGAAAAATATAGAATATAGAACATAGAACTTTGAATATACAATATAGAATACAGAGAATGAAATACAGAACTTTGAATATGGAAAAATACAGAAATAGGATATAAAGGAATATGGAATATAGAAGAATATAGAATTAAGAATGTAGAATATAGAATACAGAAGAATTCAGAAAGTAGAATATGGAATAAGGCATATAAAATATAAAGGCATATAGTATATAGAAGAGCATAGAATATACAATACAATACAGAATATAAAAGAAAAAAGAAGATAGAATACAGAGTAAAGAAGAATATAGAGTATAGGAGAATATAGAATATACATTATGAAATACAGAATATAGAAGAATATAAAAAATTTTATATAGAAGATAGAAAATAGAATATAGATTCTAGAATATGGCATATAGAATATAGAAGAATGTAGACTATAGAATATGGAATACAGAATATAGAAGAATAAATATATAGTAGAATATAGAATATAAAATATAGAACATAGAATATCAAATACAGAATACAGAATATGGAATATAGAATATAGAAGAGTATAGAATATAGACGAACATAGAATTTAGAATGTAGAATATAGAAGAATTTAGAATAGTGTTGCATGTAGAATATGGAATATGGAATAAATAATATAGAATATGGAAGAATATGATATATAGAAGAATATACAACATAGAAGATAGAATACAGAATATAAAAGAATATAGATTATAGGAGAAGGTAGAACACAGAATACAGAAGAATATAGAATATCAAAGAATATAGAATGTAGAACATAGAATATATGCCAGAATATAGAATACACAAGACAGAAGATAGAACATAGAAGAATATAGAATATTGATGAATACAGTATATTGACTATAGAATACAGGATATAAAAAAACAGGATATAGGACATACGATATAGAAGAATACAGGATGTAGAAGGTAGAATATAGATTAAAGAATGTAGAATGTAGAGTGTAGAGCATAGAATATGGAATATAGAATATACAAGAATACGGAATATAGAATATACAAGAGTACAGAATATAGAGTTTAGAATGTATAGTACAGAATATAGAATATACAATTCAGAATAGAGAATAGAGAAAAATAGAGTATAGAAAAATTTAGAATATAGAAAGTAGAATACGGAATAATACAGAATATAGAATGTAGAATATAGAATACAGAACACAGAATATAAACAAGAGAAGAATAAAGAATATAGAAGAATTCAGAATATAGAATGCAGACTATAGACTATACAATACAGAATACAGAATGTACTATATGGAATAAAGAATATAAAATAAAGAAGAATATAGTATATAGAAAATATAGACTATTGACAAATATGAAATATAGAATATAATATGTAAAATGTGAAACAGAAGAATATAGAATACAGAATATGGAATGTAGAGGTATATAGATTATACAATAAAGAAGCATATAGAGTATAGATACAGAACATAGAAGAGAGAATATAGAATTCCGAAGAATATAGATTATAGAATATAGAAGTATATAGAATATACAAAATTTAGAATATAGAATGTAGAGTGAGAATATAGAATATAGAAAACATTAGAAGGTAGAATATAGCATATAGAAGAAAGATTATAGAATATAAAATATAGAATGACAAAGCAGAATATAGAGTACAGAATATAGAAAATAGAATGTAGAATATAGAATATAGACGAATATAGAACATAGACGAATATAGAATTTAGAATGTAGAACAAAGAATATAGAATATAGAAGAATATAAAATATACAAGAATGCAGAATGTAGAATACAGAATATAGAAGAATGTAGAATATAAAATATGGAATATGCAATACAGAATACAGAATGTAGAATATAGAATTTGGAAGATAAGATATAGATTATAGAAGAATATAGTATAGAGAAGGATATAGAATATGGACGAATATAAAATATAGAACAATATAGAATAGAGAATGTACATTATAAAAGAATATACAGTACAGAAGAATACAGAATATAGAAGATAATAGAACATAGAATATAGAATAAAGATGACAGAACATGGAAGATAGATTATAGAAGAATATAGAACAGTGATGAATATGGTATATATAATATAGGATATGGAATACACTATACAGAATAAAGAATATAGAATGTAGAATACAGATTATAGAATACAGAAGAATATAGAAAATAGACTGTAGTATGGAGAATGTAGAATATAGAAGAAAATAGGATATAGAGTTTAGAATGTAGAATATAAAATAAAGAATATAGAATTCAGAATACAGAACATACAGGAATATAGAATACAGAAAAATTTAGAATATAGAATTAGAATATGAATATACAATATAGAAGAATACAGAATATAATATGTACAACATAGAAAATAGAATAAGGTATTTAGAATATAGAATATGGAATATTGAGTATAGAAGGATATAGATTATAGAACACAGAAGAATATAGAATGTAGAAAGTAGAATATAGAAGAATATAGAATATGGTATATAGAAGAATATAGAATACAGAATATGGACTAAGGAATATAGAATATTGAACTAAGTACATAGAAGAATATGGAATACAGAATATTGACGAATATTGAATATAGAAGAATATAGATTTTAGAACACAGAAGAATCTACAGTATAGAGAACCGAATATAGAATGTAGAATTTAGAACACAGAAGATGGAGTATAGAAGAATATAGAATATTGACAAAAATGGAATATAGACTATGGAATACAGATTGCAGAAGAATGTCTTATATACAAAAATATAGAATATCAATAAAAATGGAATATAGAATATAATATGTAAAATGTACAACATAGAAGAATGTAGAATGTTGTATATACTATATAGTATATACAACACAGAACATAGACTGTAGAAGTACATAGATTATAGCATATAGAAGTATATAGAAAATAGAATTTAGAATATAGAACATAGAATAGAGAATAGAGAAGAATATAGATTTTAGAATATAGAAGAATAAAGAATGTAAAATACAGGATACAGAATATAGATTATAGAAGAATACAGAATATAGAAAAATTTAGACTATAGAATGTAGAGTGGAGAATATAGAAGAATCTAATAGAATGTAGAATATAGAAAACAGAAAAATTTAGAATGTAAAATGCAGTATATAGTATATACAATATAGAATAAAGAATACAGAACAGAATGTGGATTATAGAATATAGAGTACAGAACATAGAATACAGATAACAGAAGAAAGAAAACAAAAAATATAGAATATAGAACATTGATGAAAATAGAATATACAATATACAAGAATATAGAACATAGAGTTTAGAAGTATATAGATTATAGAGTATCAAGGAATATAGAATATTGAATGCACAATGAAGAATATAGAAAAACATAGATTATAGAATACAGAAGGATATAGAATGTAGAATATACAATATAGAAGAATACAGAATGAAGAATGTAGAATATAGGATATAGAATACAGAGTATGGAACATGCAATACAGACTATAGAAGAATATGGAATATAAGATATAAAATATTGAAAATAGAAGAATACAAAATATAGAATGTAGAAGAATATAGCTTCTAGAATATAGAATGTAGATTATACAATATAGAATACAGAATATAGAAGAATATAGAACATAGAAGAATATAGTATATAGAAGAATATAGAATATACAATTAGAACATAGAAGATAGAATATAGAAGAACAGAATATAGAATGTGGAATATAGAACATAGAATATAGGACATAGAATATAGAAGAGTATAGATTATAAATTACAGAAGAATATAGAATATAGACAATAATATAGAAGAATAGAGAAAAATAAAGAAAATAGAAGAATATAGAATGTAGACTGTTGAATATAAAATATAGTAAAAAAAGTATATAGAATACAGAATCATACAGATTATACAATAGAGAATCATGGAATATAGAGAACAGAACATAGAATATAGATTATAGAATCTAGAACACAAAAGATAAAAGATAGAATATAGAAGAACATAGAATATTGGATATTCATGAAAATGGAAATACAATATAAGATATAAAATAATCAGTATAGAAGAATATAAAATATACAATGTAGAAGTAGATTATAAAATATAGAATGTAGAATATAGAATAGAGAAGAATATAGATTGAGGAATGTAGAATATAGAATAGAGAAGAATATAGATTACAGAATATAGAAGTATATAGAATGTAGAGTATAGAATATAGAATACAGTTTATGGAATATGAACTATAGAATGTAGAAGAATATAATCTACAGAAGAATATAGAATACGGAATTATGACATATATGGAATACAGAATAACATATATAAAATGTACAATACAGAATACAGAACACAGAATACAGAATGCAGAAGTACATAGATTATAGAATATAGAAGAATTTAGAATATGGAATGTAGAATAGAGAATACAGAAGAATACAGATTATAGAATATGAGAATACAGAATATAGAGTATAGAATGTAGAACACAGAACACAGAATATAGCCTATAGAAGAATATAGAATATAGAAAAATTTTGAATATATAATGTTGAGTGTAGAATATAGAGTATAGAATACAGAATATAGAATGCATAATGTGGAATATACAATATAGAATAATATAGTGTAGAAAAGAGAATATAGAATGTAGAATATAGAATATCAAAGAATATAGAATATACACTGTAGCATATAGAATATACAACAATATAGATTAAATAATATCAAATATATAGAATGTAAAATATAGAAGAATATAGAATACAGAATATGGGATATAGAATATTGAAGAATATAGAACAGAACACAGAAGACAGAATACAGAATATAAAAGAAAATAGAATATAGAATAATGTAGAAAATGAAATCTAGAATATAGAAGGATATAGAATATAGAGAAATATAGAATACAGAAGAATATAGTGTATATAATATAGAAAAATATAGAATATAGAAGAATACAAAATATAGAATAGAGAAAATAGAAGAATATAGAATATAAAATATAGAAGAATATGGAATGTAGAATATACATTATAGAAGATTATAGTATACAGAATATAGAAGAATGTAGAATGTGGAATATAGAACCCAGAAAACAGAAGAATATAGAATGTAGGATCAAGAATCTAGAAACTAGAATATAGAATATAGTTGAATATAGAACATAGAATATAGAATATAGAAGAGTATAAAATATAGAATTTACAAAGCAGAATGTGGAATATAGAATACAAAATATAGAAGAATATACAGAAGAAATTAGAATATAGAATGTACAATATACAAATTAGAGAAATATTAGATTATAGAATATGGAAGAACACAAAATATAGAGCACAGATTATAGAAAAATATAGAATATAGAAGAATACAGAATGTAGAATATAGAATACAGAAGAATATATTATATAGAAGAATATAGAATATAAAAGAATATAGGTATTGAATATAGAAGAATATAGAATTATATAGAATATGGAATATAGAGTATAGAATGTAGATGTGTATAGAATGTAGAATAATATAGAATACTGAATATACAGGAATATACAGTATAGAAAATTATAGAATATAAAAGAATATGGAATATATATTATAGAAGAATTTAGAATACAGAAGAATATACAATACAGAATGTAGAAGAATATAGCATATAAAATATAGAATATAGAATGTGGAATATAGCATATAGAGGAATATGGACTACAGACTGCAGAATGTAGAAGATAGAATGTAGAAGAATATGGTATATAGAATATATGACATAGAAAAATATAGATTATAAGATTATTGAAGAATATACAAGGTAGATTACAGAATATAAAAGAATATAGATTATAGAACACAGAATATAGAGTTTACAATGTAGAATAAAGAATATAAAATACAAAAAGTAGAATATGCAATATAGAAGAACATAGACTAGAATGTAGAATGTGGAACACAGAACATAGAATACAGAATAGAGAAGAATAAAGAATACAGAAGAATTTAGAATATATAATAAGACTGTAGAATATAGATTATAGAATATAAAAGAGCATTGAATATAGAGCACAGAACACACAATATAGAATACAGAACATAGAAGTCAGAAGATAGAATATAGGATATTCACGAAAATGGAATATAGAAAACAGAATATAAGTCATAAAATATACAATATAGAGGAATATAAAGAATATAGAATGTAGAATATAAAATATACATTATAGAACACAGAATTTAAAAGTATACAGATTATAATAGAATACAGAAGAATGTAAAATATAGAGCATAGAATATAGAGGAATACAGATAATAGAAAAGAGAATATAGAATATTAAATGTGGTAGACTATAGAATATGGAATATACAATATAGTATATAGAAGAATATGGAATATTGACAAATATAGAATTTAAGATATAAAATATACAATTTAGAAGAATAAAAAATAAAATACAGAATACAGACTGTAGAAGTATATAGGTTATAGAATATAGAAGAATATAGAGTATACAAAGTAGAATGTAGAATAAGGAATATAGAATAAAGAATAGAGAATATAGAATATAGAAGAATATGGAATACAGTTTATGGAATACAGAATATACAAGAATATAGTATATAAAAGAATATAGAACACAGGACATAAAACAGAATATTGATTATAAAGTTTAGAATGTAGAATATAGAAGAATAAAAAATACAGAAGAATATAGAATAGAGTATAGAAGAAAATAGATTATAGGATATACAAAATAGATGTAGAATGTGGAATATAGAATACAGAATATAGAAGTACATAGAATATAGCAGAATATGGAATATAGAAGAACATAGAATAGAGGAGAATATAGAAGACAATAGAATACAGGACACAAAAGAATATAGAAAATAGAAGAAAATAAAATATCAAATATAGAAGAATATAGAAGACAATAGAAGATAGTAGATAGAAGACAGAAGATGATAGGAGATAGAAGATTGAACATAGAACACAGCACGAAGAATATCAAATATAGAAGAATATAGACTATACAGCACAGAATATTTAATATAGAATATGGAAGAATATTAAATACAGAATTTAGAATGTAGAATATCGAAGAATATAGAGTACAGAATATAGAAGATAGAATATAGAAGAATATAGAATATTGAAGAATATGGAATATAGAATGTAGGATACAGAATATAGAAGAATATATAATAATATAGAATATAGAGTGTAGAACATAGAATATAGAAGAATGTAAAATATAGAATGCAGAATATGAATAAAGAATACAGTATATAGAATAATATAGAACAAAGGAGAACACAGAACATAAAATATAGACTATAGAAGAATATAGATTATAGCATACAGAAGACTATAGAAAGTAGAAAGTGGAATACAGAATATAGAAAATAGAAGAATATAGAATATATAACATAGAATGTAGAATATAAAATGTAGACTATAGAATATGGAATATAGATTTTAGTATATAGAAGAATACAGAATAAAGAATGTAGAATGTAGAGTATAGAATATAGAAGAATATAGAATACAGAAGAATATGGAATAAAGAATATGGAATATAGATATAGAAGAATATAATACATAGAAGAATATAGAACATACAACATAGAATATTGAATATAGAATATGGAATGTGGGATATAGAATATAGAATAAAGAATATAGAGGTATATAGAATATAGAAGAATATAGGATATAGATATAGAAGAGTATAGAATATAGGAGGATATAGATTATACAAGAATATGGAATATAGAATAATATAGGATATACGATATAGAATAAGGCAGAATATAGAATATAGAAGAAGAATGTAGAATATTGAAGAATATAGAATTTAGAAGGTAGAATATAGACTATAGTATTTAGAATGCAGAATATCGAATATAGAAGACTACAGAATGTGAAATGAAGAATATAGAAGGTAGAATATAGAAGAATATAGATTATAGCATATAGAGGAATATAGAATATGGCATGTAGAGTGTGGAATATAATGTATACAATGTGGTAGAATATAAAATATAAAAAATGGAAGTGTATAGAATAGAGAATGCACAATATTGAATATAGAATACGGAATATAGAATATATAAAATAGAACAGTATAGTTTGTAAAATACGGAATATAGAGTACAGAATATAGAATAAAGAACATAGAGAATAGAAGATAGAATACAGAAGAGTACAGAATATAGAATATTGATGAATATAGAATATAAGACATAAAATGTACAATATAGAAGAATATAGAATACAAAATATAGAATATAGAAGTATAAAGATTATAGAATATAGATAAATATAGAATGTAGATTATAGAATATAAAATATAGAATGTAGAAAATAGAATATGGAGTATAGAATACGGAACATAGAAGAACATAGTATTTAGAAGACTATAGAATATTGATGGATATGGCAAAAAGAATATAAGAAATAAAATATACAATATAGAAGAATATAGAATACAGGATGTACAAGTATATAAATTATAGAAAATAGAATATAGAATGCAGAATGTAGAATATAGAATACAGTACATAGAATAGAGAATGTAGCAGAATATAGATTACAGAATATAGAAAGTAAATGTAGAATATAGAATACAGAAGAATGCAGAATATAGAATAGAGAAGAATATGGTATACAGAAGAATATAGAGTATAGAACAGCAAACATAGAATATTGAATATAGAATGTAGAATATAGAAGAATTAAGAATAGAGAAGAATATAGAATAAAGAATATAGCATGTTGAATGTAGGATATAGAATGTAGAATACAGATTATAGAATATAAAATTTAGTATATACAATATAGAAATAGAAGAATATAGAATGTAGAATGTGAAACGTAGAATATAGAATATGGAAAAATATAGAAAAAAGAAGAATATTGAATATAGAACGTAGAATGTAGAATACAGAATATGGAATATGGAATACAGAACATAGAACATAGAAGCATACAGCATTTGGAAGACCATAGAATACAGAATATAGGACATAGAATATAGAGTACAAAATATAGAATATAGCATATAGAAGAACATAGAATATAGAATGTAGAATATAGAGTAGAGAATATAGACTATAAAAGACAAAATATAGAAGATAGAATATAGAATAAGGAATATTGAAGAATATTGAATATAGAATATAGGATTTGGAATATAGAATATAGAGTACAGAATATAGAAGAATATAGAATCTAGACTAGAGAATATAGAAGATAGAATACAGAAGAATAAAGAATATTGACAATTATTCTATACAATATAGAATAAAGGATATAGGATATACAATATCGATTATAGATTATTGAGGAATGTAGAATATAGAATATAGAGTTTACAGTGTAGAATATAGAACAAAGAATATAGAATACACAGTATAGAATAAAGAAAAATTTAAATTATAGAATGTAGAATATAGAGCCATATACAATATAGAACGTAGAATATACAGAATGTAGAATAGAGAAGAATAAGGAATATAGAAGTATTTAGAATACAGAATGTAGACAGTAGAATAAAGAATACAGAATATGAAATAGAGTATAGAATGTAGAATATAGATTATAGAATATAGAAGAATATGGAATATAGAGAACAGAATATAGCACATAAAATAAAGAATATAGAACATAGAAGATAGACTATAGAAGGATATAGAATACAGAATACAGGATATTGACAAAAATGGAAAATATAGAATATAAGATATAAAATATACAATATAGAAGACTATAGAATATAGAATGTAGAAGTATATAGATTATAGAATATAGAAGATATAGAATGTGGAATATAAGATATAGAAGAATATAGAATACAGAATAAGAAGAATATAGAATGTAGAATATAGAAGAATATAGAATATTGATGAATATGTAATATAGAAGAATATAGAATATACAGGACAGAATATAGAACATAGAAGATAGAATATAGAAGAATATAGGATAGAAAATATGGAATATAGAATACAGAATATTGATGAATATGGAATGTAGACTATGATATATAAAATGTACAATATAAAAGAATATAGAATATACAAAACAGAATATAGAATGTAGAAGAACATAGATTATAGAATATAGAAGAATATTGAATATAGAATTTAGAATGCAGAATATAGAATATGGAACATAGGATAGAGAATATAAATTATAGAATATAGAATGTAGAATATAGAATATAGAAAAATATGGACTATAGGAAAATTTAGAATATAGACTGTAGAGTGGAGAACATAGGATATACAATACAGAACATACAAGAAAATAGAATATAGAATGTAGAATATAGAATATAAAAGAGAGAAGTTAAAGAATATAGAAATATTTAGAATACATAATGTAGACTGTAGAATATAGAAGAATACAGATTATAGAATATAGAAGAGTATAGAATATAGAGAAGAGAATGTAGAATATAGAACATAGAATATAGAAGAATATAGAATAGAGGATATTGAGGAAAATGGAATATAGACTATAAGACATAAAATATACAATACAGAAGAATATAGAATAAAGAACATAGAATGTAGAATATAGATAATACAATACAGAACATAGAAGAGAGAATATAGAATGTAAAAGTATATAGATTACAGAATATAGAAGAATACAGAATGTAGAATATAGATTATAGAACATAGAATACAGAAGAATATAGATTATAGAATATAGAAAGTAGAATACAGAAGTATATAGACTATAGTAGAATATAGAATGTTGAATATGGAATATAGAATATAGAAGAATATAGTTTATAAAAGAATATAGAAAATAGAATATTGCTGAATATAGACTATAAGACATAAAATATACAATGTAGAAGAATATAAGACATAAAACATACAATGTAGAAGAATATAGAAAACAGAACGTAGAAGTATATAGATTATAGAATATAGAAGAATATGGAATATATACTGTAGAATGTAGAAGATACAATATAAAACACAGAATACAGAACATAGAATATAGAATATTGAAGAATATAGATTATAGAATATAGAATATAGAAAAATATAGACTGTAGAATATAGATTACAGCATGTAATATAGAATACAGCATGTAGAAGAATACAGAATATAGAACATAGAAGATAGAATACTGAATATAGAAAATAGAATATAGATTATAAAATATAGAAAAATATAGAAGATTATAGGATATAGAGTATAGAATGTAGAAGAATATAGAAGAGTAGGAAAGTAGAATATAGAATGTAGAATATGGAATACAGAAGAATATAGAAGATAATAGAATATAGGACACAAAAGAATATAGAAAATAGAAGAAAATATAATATAGAGCATAGAATATACAATATAGAAGAAAATTGACAATAGAAGATAGATTGAAGATAGTAGATAGAAGAAAGCAGATGATAGAAGATAGAAGATTGAACATAGAACACAGGACATAGAATATCAAACATAGAATATAGAATATAGAGTACAGAATTTAGAATGTAGAATATAGAAGATAGAACACAGAATATAGAACATAGAATATTGAAGAATAAGGAATATAGGATATAAAATATACAAGAATATAGAATACAGAAGAATATAGAATATAGAAGAATATAGAGTGTAGAATGTAGAATATAGAGTACAGAATATAGAAGATAAAATACAGACTATAGACCATAGAATATAGAAGAAAATACAATACAGAAGAATAGAGTGTAGAATGTAGAATATAGAACATAGAAGAATATGAAATATAGAATATAGAAAATACAATTTAGAATATACAATATAGACAAATATAGAATAATACAGAATAAAATAATATAGAATATTGTTGTTGTTAGGTGCTGTCGAGTCGCTTCCGACTCATAGAGACCTTATGCACAACAGAACAAAACACAGCCCGGCCCCGTGCCATCCTTATAACCGGTGTTGTGCTTGAGCACATTGTTGCAGCCACTGTGTCAATCCAACTCGCTGAGAGTCTTCCTCTTTTCCGCTGACCCTGTACTCTGCCAAGCATGACGTCCTTCTCCAGGGACTCATCCCTCCTGACAACATGCCCAAAGTATGTAAGACGCAGTCTCGCCATCCTTGCCTCTAAGGAGCATCTGGCCGCACTTCTTCCAAGACAGATGTGTTCGTTCTTTTGGCAGTCCATGGTATATTCAATATTCTTCGCCAACACCACAATTCAAAGGTGTCAACTCTTCTTCGGTCTTCCTTATTCATTGTCCAGGTTTCACATGCATATGATGTGATTGAAAATACCATGGCTTGGGTCAGGCGCACCTTAGTCTTCAGGGTGACATCTTTGCTCTTCAACACTTTGAAGAGGTCCTTTGCAGCAGATTTGCCCAGTGCAACGCGTCTTTTAATTTCTTGACTGCTGCTTCCGTGGCTGTTGATTGTGGATCCAAGTAAAATGAAATCCTTGACAACTTCAATCTTTTCTCCGTTTATCATGATGTTGCTCATTAGTCCAGTTGTGAGGATTTTTGTTTTCTCTATGTTGACATGCAGTCCATACTGAAGGCTGTGGTCTTCGATCTTCAAATATAGATTATAGCATATAGAAGAATATAAAATATAGAATGTAGAATATACACTATAGCATATAGAAGGTAGAATATAGAAAACAGATTACAGAATATAGAAGACTATAGAATATAGAAAATAGAAGAATATAGAATATATAATGCAGAATATAAAATATGTAATAAAGACTAAAGAATATCGATTATAGAATACAGAAGAATACAGAATGTAGAATATGAAATATACAGTATAGAATAATGGTGAATATAGAATATAGAAAAATATTGAAAGTAGAATATTTAATATGGAATATAGAATATAAAAGATAGGAAATATAATATATAGAATATAGAACATAGAATATTAAACATAGAATGTAGAATATAGAAGAATAAAGAATATAGAAGTATATATAATATAGAGGAATATAGAACAGTATAGAATATAGAAGAATATAGAATACAGAAGAACATAGAAAATAGAATGTAGTATGTAGAATATGGAATAGAGAATATAGAGTACAAAATATAGAAGATAAAAGATAGAATATAGAAGAATATGAAATATAGGATATAGAATATAGAAGAATACAGAAGGATATAGAATATAGAATATAGAAGGACATAAAATATAGAAGAATATAGGGAGAATGGGGGAGAAGCAGAGAGAGATTTCATAAAGACACAAGCGCAGATGACAATGTGACCACAGAGGCAGAGATTGGATGATGCAGCCACAGCCATGGAATAGAGACAGCCACCAGAAGCTGGAAGAGGCAATGAACAGATTCTCCCCTGGAGCCTCTGAAGAGTGTGTGGTGTGGTTCTGCCGTGACAGCTTGATTAAGGCTCAGGTATTTTGGCTCTGACTTTGGATTTCTGGCCTCCTGAGCTGTGGAAGAATAAATCTCTGTTGTTTTAAGTCACTCAATTTGTAGCAATTTGTTATAACAGACACAGAAAATGAATTAACTGACCAATAAAAGATGTGGTAATCTATGCATCATTAGAGTATTGTAACCTGATGACGGTGGGTCCTGCCCGGCGCGACCCCTTGAGTCAAATGAGAGACACCAGGCCTTTGAAAAAGAGAAAACAGACTTTATTGCAAGCCGGTCAAGCAAGGAGCTCAGAGATTAAGTCTCAAATCAAGCTCCCTGAGGTTGGGGATTCTAGCGCAGTTGCAGGGCTTGTGATAGGGAACTTATGCATAATTCATGAAGTTTCTAAGAACTGGCAGACAATTTCAGGAAATGAACAAATACAGGGGTGCAGTAGGGGGTGCAATATGGTGGCTGGGGGCATGTGGTTTTTAGGGTGGTATGAAATATGAAATTTATCTAAGGACAGCTTTGTGGCTTATTGCTCATGTCCAAATGGAGTGAGGGGAAGGTTGGTGGGTAGCGAAGCAAACTTGAGCAGAGAAGCAGTAAGATGGCCTTGAGCTGCTACACAGAATTTCTTATCAAAAGAGTGTGATGTGGCTCAGGTGTGATGGGAGGAAGGGGAACCGTTTAACACTGTCATTTATGGCATCAATAATATATTTTTTAAAATAATTTTTATCGTGCTTTAAGTGAAAGTTTACAAATCAAGTCAGTCTCTCACATATTTATATACACCTTACTACATACTCCCATTTACTCTACCGCTAATGAACCAGCCCACTTCCTCCTTCCAGTCTCTCCTTTCGTGACCGTTTTGCCAGTGTCTAACCCTCTCTACCTTCCCATCTCCCCTCTAGACAGGAGATGTCAACACAGTCTCAAGTGTCCACCTGATACAAGTAGCTCACTCCTCATCAGCATCTCTCTCCAACCCATTGTCCAGTCCAATCCATGTCTGAGGAATTGGTTCCTGTCCTGGGCCAACAGAAGGTTTGGGGACCAGACTGCCGGGATTCTTCTAGCCTCAGTCAGACCATTAAGCCTGGTCTTTTTATGAGAATTTGGGGTCTGCATCCCACTGTTCTCTTGCTCCCTCAGGGGTTCTCTGTTGTGCTCTCTGTCAGGGTAGTCAGCGGTTGTGGCCGGGCACCATCTAGTTAATAATATTTTTAATAAAATATCCAGACATAAAAACTTAAGGAAGGAGAAGGGTCTTTCACATCTTAAAATACGGCAGATGTTATGGGTTGAATTGTGTCCACCAAAAATGTGTGTCAACTTGGTTAGACCATGATTCCCAGTATTGTCTGATGGTCCACCATTTTGTCAAGTGATGTGATTTTCCTACACACTGTAAACCCTACCTCTATGATGTTAGTGAGGTAGGATTAGTGGCAGTTATGTTAATGAGGAAGGACTCAATCTACAAGACTGGGTTGTATTTTAAGTCAATCTCTTTTGAGATAGAAAAGCAAGAAGCAAGCAGAGAGACAGAGGGACATCATACCACCAAGAAACAAGAGCCAGGAGAATAGAGTATCCTTTCGATTGGGGGTCCCTGTGCTTAGGATCTCTTGACTGGGGAATATTGATGACAAGGACTTTCCCCCAGAGCCAACAGAGGGAGAAGGCCTTCTCCTGGAGCTAGCACCCTGAATTCGGACTTCTAGCCTGCTATGCTGTGAGAGAAAAAATATCTCTATGTTAAAGCCATCCATCCACTTGTGGTACTTCTGTTATAGCAGCACTAGCTAGCTGAGACAGCAGGTATATTGAAAAATATATCTCTGGCACAAAAAGCCTCAAATTGCTGAAAGAAATTAAAAATAGACTTGTATTTTTGTATATTTGTGTGGGTACGTGTGTGTGTGTATAAGCTCTGGTGGGTATATATATATATATATATATATATACACACACCTATATATGAGCTCTGGTGGCACAGTGGTTAAGTGCTCTGATGCTAATCAAAAGGTAAGCAATTTGAACTCACCAGCCTATTCCACAGGAGAAAGGTGTGGCAGTCTGCTTCCATAAAGATTTAGAGCCTTAGAAACCCTATGGGGCAATTCAACTCTGTTCTATAGGGTCACTATGAGTTGGAATTGACTCGGGGCAACTGGTTTGATCTGGTTTTATATGTATATATATATGGTGTAAGATGAATGATTGAGCTACTGGAAAAGTAAGAGAAATCTGCACTATCTAGAAAGATATTGTGAATGAGTCCTGAAAAAGGTCAACACAGATTACAGACATGAAAAAGGCGTTGATATAGGTATTGGACTTTACTAGGACTCATACAATGGGGAAAGGAAGCCAAAATAAGTCCCATGCACAGTGGTTAGTTATTGCACATGCAGAGATATCAAGCTGGGACCAGGAAAATTATTTTCTTAAAAAACCCAGTAAGAAAAAGCTACATCGAAGATAAATGAGGACCATGACTTCCCTTAACCATAGATGTCTGTGGAAGGGAAATAGAAAAGCTTTTCCTAAAATCTCTATTCTCATCCCCATGCTTAGATATATTTGGAAGTAAATCGCACACCACCGTGTAACTTAAATATCACCATCTCAAAATTTAGTTAACATAGAGTCCGAGTGATGAGCAGCCAGTTACTGAGCAACTGTGAAGAACAATTCACTTATTAGGATTCAAATATAGACATAAATAAATTTCTAAACAATATGATCTCAGAATGAAATATCTCACATTATATGTTTAACAGTATTGCTCTGGGCAAATCTGCTACAAAAGACCTCCTTAAAGTGTTAAGAAGCAAAGATGTCACTTTGAAGACCAAGGTGTGCCTGACCAAAGCTATGGTATTTTCGATGACCTCATATGAATGTGAAAGCTAGACAATGAATTAGGTGTTGGTGAAGAATATTGAATATGCCAGTGACTGCCAGAAGAATGAACAAATCTATCTTGGAAGAAGTACAGCCAGAATACTTTTTTGAAGCAAGGGTGCCGAGACTTTCTTTCACGTGCTTTGGATATGTTATCAGGAGGGATCAGTCCCTGGTGAAGGACATTATGCTTGATAAAGTAAAGGGTCAGTGAAAAAGAGGAAGACCCTCAAAGACATGGATTGACACAGTGACTACAACAATGAGCTCAAACATGGCAATGATTGTGAGGATGGCACAGGACCGGGCAGCTTCTTGCCCTCTTGTACATGGTGTCACTATTAAAAAAAAAACAACCACCATTGCCATTGAGTCAATTCTGACTCATAGTTACGATGGCAACTAACAACAACATATTTTTTTCTCAAGTATTGGGATTTTCGAGTTAAACATCTGACCAGTAAAATTACTCAACAGCCCCATGGGAGTTGAGAGTAGATTGCATACCACCAAGTAACTTAAATATCACCATGTCAAAATGTATTTAACATAGGGTCCGAGTGATGAGCAGCCAGTTACTGAGCAACTGTGAAGGACAATTCTCTTATTACAATTCAGATATAGACATAGATAAATTTCTAAACAATTTATGACCCCATAGGAGTGGAATAGCAGAATACTGTTGACATCTTATACAGAGTTTAAATCATTTCTGGTTATCTTTTGGGAGAACGTCCCCTCAGTTTTGTACTTAAAGGAATTGACAATTCTCTCTCTCTCTTTTTTTTTTTTTTGTACATAATTGGTAGACAGGAACACCAGTCTCCACAGGAGATTTCTTTTTCTTTTTTCCTTTTATTTCATTTAATCCCCTTGAGTCTTTTATGAGCAAACTTTTTGCTATTGTGAAAAATGCTGCAATGAACATGGGTATGCATTTCTCTATTCATGTGACAGCTCTTATTTCTCCAAGATATATTCCTAGGAGTGGGATTGCTGGATCTTATGGTATTCTCTTTCTAGCTTTCTAAAGAAGTGCCATATCGTTTTCCAAAATCGTCGTACCATTTTGCATTCCCACCAGTAGTGCATAAGAGTTCCAGTCTCCCCACAAATTCTTCAACATGTGTTATTATTTTTTTTAATTATGCCAGTAATGTTGGGGTGAGATGGTATCTCATTGTAGTATCAATTTCCAATTCTCCAATATAAAAAAAAATACTTTTTTATATTGGCTGGTGATCACGGTCATTTCCTCAAGTGTCTGTTAGTCACTTGAGCGCCTTCTTTGGTGAAGTGTCTGTTAATTTCCTTTGCCCATTTTTTAATTGGATTATTTGTCTTTTTGTTGTAGAGGTATTGGATTTTCCTGTAGATTTTAGAGATTAGACTTCTGTTGACTTGTCATAGCCAGAGATTTTTCCAAGTCTAAGTTCTTTTTTTACTCTTTTGGTGAAGTCTTTTGATGAGCATGAGTGTTTAATTTTTAGAAGATTCCAGTAATCTAACTTATATTCTAGAGTTTGTGTCTTGTTAGTTATGGTTTGTATCCTGTTAATGACATGTATTAGGGCCTCTAGCATTGATCCTATTTTTTTCTCCTATGACCTTTATGGTTTTTGATTTTATATTTAGGTGTTTGATCCATTTTTAATTAGTTTTTGTGTATGGTGTGAGGTATGGGCCCTGTTTCATTTTTTTGCAGAGGGACATCCAGTTTTGCCAGCAGAATTTGTTAAAAAGACTGTCTTTTCCACATTTGATGGACTTTGGGCCCTTTTCCAAGATCAGGTGATTGTAGGTGGATGGATTTACACCTGGGTTCTCAATTCTGTTCCACCGGTCAATGTAGCTGTCATTGTACCAGTACCAGGCTGTTTTGACTACCGTAGCCGTACAGTAGATTCTGAGGCCAGGTAGTGTGAGTCTTCCTAGTGAATTCTTCTTCTTCAATAATACTTTACTTATGTGGGGCCTCTTTCATTTCCGTATAAAGTTAATAATTAGTTTTTCCATCTCTTTGAAGAATGCTGTTGGTATTTGGATGAGAATTGCTTTGTATTTGTGGATTGCTTTGGGTAGAATTGATATTTTCACAATGTTGAGTCTACCTATTCATAAGCATGTCCCTCACTTTTGTCATTTTGAGATACTCGTTATTTGTTGTTTGTTTCTTTAACAATCTGACACTTTCTCTTCTCCTTCAGGACATTCACACGTGTTCTTCTGTCTGCTAGAGGTGGTTTCTCTGGTACCTCAATTCATTTGTACTTTAATTGTACTCTCTTGGAGAAGTCTTCTCTGATTCTCTCAAACTCTTACATGTTTCCAGAATGTCCTGTGTTTCATCTTTAAAGCAGTAATATTATTTGAATTTGAACTAATAACCAAGTATCAGCCTTGCTCAGGAGTAAGTTACTTTTGTGGTTATTTAAATTTAAATATGAATGAAATAAAATAGCAGTTCAGTTCCTTAGTCACACTAGCCGTATCTAAAATGATCAGTAGCCACATGTGTCTAGTGGCTAATGTTTTAGGCAGCACAGATTATAGAACATTTCCATTATTGTAGAAAATTATTTTGGACAAGTGCTGGGAGATCAGTTATTTCTCATTTTTGTTGTTCTTAAACTAACCCTGTGCAACCCAGAACCTAGGCCCTGTGCAACATTTGCGCTAACATCATCAAATCTTTCATTTATTCCTGTAAACACTAGGTATTTTCAGACGTGCACACATACACACAAATACACACCCATATACACCCATACTTTTCTTTAAGGTTTGGTCTAAATTTAATAAAATCCTTGAAATCTTCCCTTTGTGTAAAGCCAAGATTAGGTGCTATCTCCTCTTTGCTCTCCCAAAACTTTGTCCTCTTAGCTTACTCTACTGAAATTATTTGTACATAAACCTGTTTCTATTAAATTACTACCTAACCTGGAAGAAACAGGCCTTGGTTGTTTTATATTTATATCTCTAGTGCCTGGTAAAGGTGATATAATTTATACTCAATAAATACATTTTAATCAAAGATTTGAAACTCACACTGTCCTCTCATTAGTGAACGTTTTGGTTTCACAAAAATATATATATATAGTTATTAAGTCAAATATATATATATCTACATCAATATTAACACCTACATCTATATACAGGCAACAATAGATCTACAATTAGTTTTCATTTACCAGAATTTCATATGAATAAAATCATATAATACGTACTCTCTTTTGTTTGTTTTGTACCATTTTACTCTTCTTTTTCTTGTTTCCAAAGGCAAAACATTTGTTTATTGATTTGAGACCTGTCTTCCTTTTTAACATAGGCACTTGGAGCTATTAATTTCTGTATAAACGATTCTAAAGCTGCAATCCATATGTTTTAGCATGCTGTTTTTCACTTCCTTTAATCTAAAAATATTATTTTTAAACTCTCCTTGTGATTTATTCTTTGGCTTATTTGTTATTTAGGAGTGTACTGTTTAATTTACATATATTTGTGATTTTCTTATATTTTCTTCTATTGTTGATTTCTAATTTAGTTGTATTTTGGTCAAAGAACATATTTTGTATTATTTCAATTATTTTGTATTTATTTAGGTTTGTTTTATAGTCTGGTATATGGTCACTCTGGAGAATGTCCCATGTATACTGCCCAGTTTTATATCCATTATTGAAAATGAGTTATTGAAGTCTCTATTATTGTGGAATGTTAGGTGAATACATGTTTATAATTGTTTGTTCTGCCCAATAGATTGACCCTTTATAATTGTAAAATATTATTTGTATCCTGTAACTTTTTTGTCTTAAAGTCTAATACATCAAATATTATCATAGGCAACCCAGCTCTTTTTTTTTGGCTACTGCTTGCGTGGTATGTTAGATTCCTAGTGCTGCCATGACAAAATACTACAAAGTAAATGGCTTTGAAGAACAGAATTTATTGTCTCAGTTCTGAAGACTAGAGCCCAGATTCATTAATGGGTCTATGAGCTCTCTCTCTGTTTGTTCTACAGAAAGGTCCTTCCTGTCTCAGCTTCCTACAGTCAAAAAAAAAAACTGTTGCCGTTGAGTCAATTCCAACTCACAGCAACCCTATGGGATAGAGCGGAACTTTCTCATGGGGTTTTCAAAGAGTGGCTGGTGGATTCCAACTGCTGACATTTCGGTTAGGAGCTGAGCTGTTAGCTACTGCACTGTCAGGGCGCCTTGTAGCTTCTTGTAGCCCTTTGCAATTCTTGGCATGCTTATGGATGCTTATAGATGTGTCTGCCTCCATTATCACCTGGCATCTGTCTTACTCTGTGTGTTTCTTTCCAGCTCCCTCTCTGTTATCTCCTTTTAAGATACCACTCAGAATGGAATAGGACTTATCCTACTCTGGTATGGCTTAAGTGACAATATCATCAGCTGCTCTATGGAAACACTATGGGGTGGTTCTACTCTGTCCTATATGGTCACTATGAGTTATAATCAACAGGATGGCGAAGGTTTTTCTTTTATCTTCCAAGAATAGTGCTATTTTCCCAAACAAGGTCACAACTTCCAGGTACAATTTTTAGCACTTCAACATATATATTTCGGAGACACTTTCAATCCGGAATACATGGCCTATCTTTTAAATCCTATTTTCAATCTATTTGTGTCTTTTAATCTAAAGAGTGCCTATAATAGACAGACATATATTTGGGTTAAGTTCTCTTTTTAGACTATGTTTCCAATCTCTGCCTTTCAATTGGGTTGTTTCATTGTTTAAATTTAATTACTGATAAAGTAAGACTTATGTCTTCCTTTTTTTTTTAATATCCTTATGTCTTTTTTATTAATCTGTTCCTGGATTGCTGGCTTCTTTTGTGTTAAATTGGTATGTCCTAGTGTACCTTTAAATTTATTTATTGTATCTTTTACAGCATACATTTCAAATTATTTTCTTAATGATTTCTTGTGGATTACAATTAGCATCTTAATGTAAAACCAACTAATTCAGATGAATAATGTCTTAATTACAACAATGTTCAGTGTATCTTGACCCTGTTCATTCTTTGTACACAGCAAAGGCAGTGCTCAGAGGTCAGTAGTGATAGATGCACACATCAAAAATGAAGAAAGGGACAAAATCAAAACACTAGCTATACAACTTGGATAGACGGAAAGAGAAGAGCAGAAGAAGTCCAGAGCCATGAAAAGAAAGGAAATCATAAAAATCAGAAATAAGTGAATGAAATAGAAAATAGAAAGGAGCAATAAAACCAAAAGTTGGTTCTATCAAAGGATCAACAAAATCAACAAACCATTGGTCAAATTGACAAAAGAAAAACAGGTGAAGACAAAAATAACCCAAATAAGAAATAAAACGGGGGACATTACAACAGACTTAACTGAAATAAAAAGGTTCATAACAGAGTACTATGAAATCTACACTCCAACAAATTTGAAAACCTAGAGGAAATGGACGAATTTCTAGAAACACACTATCTTCCTAAACTAACATAAACTGAGGTCTAAAATCTGGACAGACCCATAATGAGAAGAGATTGAAAAGGTAATAAAAAAAACTTCCAATAAAAAACAGCCTTGGCTCAGATGGCTTCACTGGAGAATTCTACCAAACATTCAAAGAAGAATTCACAGTAGTACTACTAAAACTATTTCAGAACATACAAAAGGAAGGGATACTTCCTAACTGATTCTATGAAGACAGCATAACCCTGATACCAAAATCAGGCAAAGACACCACAAAAAAAGAAAAATTACAAACCAATATCTCTCATGAATATAGATGCAAAAACTCTCCACAAAATTCTAGCCAATAGAATTCAGCATCATATCAAAAAAAAAAAAAAAAAAAAAAACCATGACCAAGTGGAATTCATGCCAGGTATGCAACAATGATTCAACATTGGAGAAACAGTCAATGTCATCCACCACATAAATAAAACAAAAGAATCACATGATCATCTCAATAGGCTCAGAAAAGTCATTTGATAAAGTATAACACCCATACCTGATAAAAACCCTCAATAAAATAGGTATAAAAAGGAAATTTCTCGACATAATAAAGGGCATCTAAACAAAACCAACAGCCACCATCATTCTCCACAGACAGTGGCTGAAAACATTCCCCCTGAGAACAGGAACAAAACAAGGAAGCCCTTTATCACTACTGCTATTAAACATTGTGCTAGAAGACCTACCTACAGCCATAAGAAAAAGAAATAAAGGACATTCAAATAGGCAAGGAAGAAGTAAAACTATCCCTATTTGAGGGTGATATTATACTGTACATAAACCTCCTCAAAGATACACAAGAAAACTACTGGAACTAATAGAAAGATTCTGCAGTAGAGCGGGATACAAGATAAACATAGAAAAAACTGTTGGATTCCTATACACCAATGAAAAGAACATGGAAAAGGAAACGAGTAAAGCAATACAATTTAAGATAAGTCCTAAAAAAATAAAATACTTAGGCATAAATCTAACCAGGATGTAAAGGACATATACAAAAAAAAAAAAACTACAAAATCCTACTGCAAGAAATCAAAAGAGACCTACATAAATGGAAAAACATACCATGCACATGGATAGGTAGACTCAACATTGTGAAAATGTCAATTCTACCCAAAGCAATCTGCAAGTACAATGCAAGCCGGTCCAACAGCATTCTATAACAAGATGGAAAAACTAATCATTAAATTTATATGGAAAGGTAAGAGGCCACAGATAAGTAAATCACTATTGAAGAAGAAGAATAAAGCAGGAGGCCTCATACTATTTGACCTCAGAAACTGCTCTACAGCTACAATAGTCAAAACAGCCTGGTATTGGTACAATGACAGACACAGTAATCAATGGAATTGAATCAAGTATGCAGATGTGAATCCACCCACCTATGGTCAACTGATCTTCAACAAAGGCCCAAAGTCCACTAAATGGGGAAAAGACAGTCTTTCTAACAATTAGTGCTGGAAAAACTAGGTGTCCATCTGGAAAAAATAAACAGAACCCATACTTCACACCATACACAAAAACTAATTCAAAATAAGTCAAAGACCTAAATATGAAATCAAAAACTATAAAGATCATAGAAGAAAAAACAAGGTCAACGCAAGAGTCCCTAATACATGGCATAAATGGCATACAAACCATAACCAACAATACACACACCAGAAGATAAGCTAGTAACTGGAATCTTCTAAAAATTAAACACTTATGCTCATCAAAAGATTTCACCAACCCAGCAAAATGAGAACCTACAGATTGGGAAAAAAAATTTGGCTATAACAAGTCCAACAAAGTTGCAATCTCTAAAATCTGTAGGAAAATCCAGCACCTCTACTACAAAAAGACAAATAAACTATTAAAATATGGACAAAGTATATGAACAGATACTTCTCTAAAGAAGACATTCACATGGCTAATAGACACATGAGAAAATATTTCCGATCGCTAGCCATTAGAGAAACATAAACGAAAACTACAACGAGACACCATCTCACCCCAATATCACTGGCACTAATCAAAAAAAAAAACAGAAATTAACAAATATTGGAGAGGTTGCAGGGAGATTGGAACTCTTATGCACTGCTGGTGGGAATGCAAAATGGTACAACCATTTAGGAAAAAGATATGGTGGCTTCCTTAAAAAGCTAGAAATAGAAATACTATATGATTCAGCTATCCCACTTCTAAGAATACATCCTAGAGAAATAAGAGCCATCATACAAATAGACATATGTGCACCCATGTTCATTGCGACATTATTAACAATAGGAAAAAGATGGACACAACCTAAGTGCCCATCAACAGAAGAATGGATAAACAAACTATGGTACATACACAACATGAAATACTATGCAATAATAAAGAACAATGATGAATCTGTGAAACATCTTACAACATGGATGAATCTGGAGGACATTATGCTGAGTGAAATTCAATCATGAAAGGACAAATTCTGTATGAGATCACTGTTAGAAAAACTCATGGAAAGGTTTACACACAGAAAGAAACAATCTATAATGGTTACGAGGGAGGAGAAGGCTGGGGAGGGAAAATCACTAAACAATAGGTAAGTGGTAAATTTGGTGAAGGGTCAGATAGTACACAATGCTGGGAAAGTCAGCACAACATGACCAAGGCAAGGTCATGGAAGCGTCATAGACACATTCAAACTCCCAGAGGAACGGAATTACTGGGCTAAGGGCTGGGGACCATAGTCTCAGGGGACATCTAGCTCAATTGGCATAACATGATTTATAAAGAAAATGTTCTACATTCTACTTTGGTGAACAACCTCTTGGGTCTTAGAAACTTGTGAGCGGCTATCTAAGATACTTCCCTGGTCCCACCCCATCTGGAGCAAGAGAGAATGAGGAGAACGAAAGACACAAGGGAAAGATTAGTCCAAAGGACTAATGGACCACAAGTACCACGACCTCCACCAGACTGAGTCCAACACAACTAGATGGTGCTCAGCTACCTCGACGAACTTCTCTGATAGGGATCACAATAGAGGGTCCTGGACAGAGCTGGAGAAAACTGTAGAACAAATTCTAACTCACTAAAAAAGAGCAGACTTACTGGCCTGACAGAGAGGAATGGAAATAGACAACTCAAGATTGAGAAGTGGACAGTGTTGACATGTCGTGGGGTTGGCAATCAATGTCACAAAACAATATGTGTATTAATTGTTTAATGAGAAGCTAATTTGCTCTGTGAACGTATAAAAAATTTAAAAAAAAAGAACTGTATCTATAATGACAACAGCAACTCAAAAGATTTGATAGGAATCTTAGGGAACAGTGAGTTTATGTTGATGGGGGAGAAAGAACCCAGAAAATGAGGGTGAGAATGGTTGCACAACTTGAAGAATGTAATCAATGTCACTGAATTGTACATGTAGGAACTGTTGAATTGGTGTATATTTTGCTATGTACATTCCCAACGATAACAAGAAAATAATTAAAACAAAAAAGAAGGAAAAAAAAAGAGCTGGGCTGCTAACGAAAAAGTTGGCAGTTCAAATACAAAGCAGCTCCTTGGAAACCCTATGGGGCAGTTCTACTCTGTCTAGGGTCGCTATGAGTCAGAATCAACTCAAAGGTAACAGATTTTTTTTTTCTTTTTGGTTTATCACTTCAAAAATTGCCTTTCCTTTTTTTTCCCCCCCTTTCTCTTTCTGGAACCCCATTAATCCATCTGGTAGAAGTTCTCACCTTATTCTCTTTGTCTCTTACCCTCTTCTCTAGTTTTCCTTTAGTATTTCTCAAATATTCACTCTTCTGAGTTCTGTTCCAGTACACTACCTCTTTCTTTGGCTGTGTTAATCTGTTCTTAAACTCCTCCACTGAGTTATTAAGGAGAACTTTAAATATCAGATTTTTTTTTCCTCAGTAATTCTAAGAACTTGAATCAAAATTACAATTCTTACTGTGATCTTTTGAATATATTAAGCATAGCTAATTTAACATTTGTGCCTTTTGAGTCTATTTTCTATCGCCACTCTTCCTGTTTTTATTGTTAGCTTTGTTTGATTTTATTTATATTGCTTTATCTGCTCATGTGCCAGGGTATTGTTTCTGATAGATAGGAGTTGTGTGACAAAGTTATAGAAATATAGTAGTGTTTAGGGCAATGATATTTTCCTACAGAGATTTTATGCTTTTTTCTAGCAGATGATTAGGGACACTAATATTCAAAGGCATATTAATCTAAATCCATGAATTGATGTAATTTGAAGCTTTTCTTTAGGGTAAAGGCTATCTTGTCCCCACTCTTATTTCTATGACTTAACCTTTTAAATAAACTTTGAAAGTATAAAAGTTTTCTAGCTTCACAAACTTGGCAAGTCCTACACTCCAGTTTTTGTTCTTCTTTTTAACCTGCTAGGAATGATTTCCTGATTTATCTGTTCAGCTACCTCTTCCATTATGGGCAGGGAAAAGTGACCTCCTTTGCTGGGATTATCATTCTGAATTCTTTAATATATTGTATTTTAATCCTAAAATACTTTGCTTTTTTTTTTTACTTTCCAATATCTTCAATAAAATTTATTATTATTTTTGCTTTCCTATTGTTTCTGTGCAAGGATTGTCCTGAACTAACTGAGAGTGAATACACTTGTTATCTATATTTTCAGATCTACCCTGAGGATAAACAACTGAGCCAATGCATCTGAGGTTGAGCGAGTTTAACAAACAGTTCTAGATGTCTTTTTAATTAATCAACGGGATGATATACCATTCCTTTGCCTAGTGTACTGTCTTACAGCATAATTCTCATGAGAAAATTCACTTATGTGTATTTCCTCATTCATCTGAACTTGGATGCTGGTTCCTCTACTGTACTAATTTACAAAGATATGAAAAATGGAAATAGTGCCAAGCTGTTTTCATGTCTTTGTAACAGGAGGCTAAGAAAATTTTCTTCTGGGTTGGCATTGTGGTTGACTTTCCAAAGCTACAAAAATCAAATACTTAACCCTCGTGTCTTAATTATCTTGTCCTGCTATAACAGAAATACAATAAGTGGATGACATTAAAAAACACATTTATTTTCTCACATTTTAGGAGGCTAAACAGAAGTTTGAATTCAGGGCACCAGCTCTGGAGGAAGGCGTTCTATCTGTGTCTCTTCGAGGGGTAGGTCCTTGTCTCTTTTCAGCTTCTGTTCCTTGGTTCCTTGATGATCTTCAAGTGGCGTGGTATCTACCTTCTCCCAATTGTGCTTGCTATCCCTGGCTTAATCTGCTCTTTTATATCTCAAAAAAGATTGATTTAAGACACATCCTACATTATTGGAAAACCTGGTGGTGCAGTGGTTAAGAGTTCTGTTGCTAACCAAAAAGTTGGCAGTTTGAATCCACCAGCCACTCCTTGGAAACCACATGAAGCAGTTCTACTTTTTCATATAGGGTTGCTGTGAGTCAGAATAGACTCAATGGCAATGTTTGTTTGTTTGTTTTTATTACATTATTAACGCAACGAAAAAACACATTCCCGTATGGAATTATAACCACGGGTAGAGGGGTTAGGACTTGCAACAGATATTTTGGGGCAGACACAATTCAATTTATAACGCCCTACAGTCAAGATAATTTTGGGGTCAAGCAACCATTACAGAGCTAAATAACTGGCAGTTGGACAGATTCTGCTACCAGAAACCATTATCTAGAATCTCTCATTATTCCATATACAGTGGAGTTTGCTAAAAGAGAAAGATTAATGGAACCATGTCATCATCAGCTTAGAAACGATTTTCCCTCCATTTTCTGTGAATGTTGCAACCTGACAATGACTCTCAAGGTCAAGTTTAAAAGGTCTTAGAGAACCAGATACATGAATACGCAGTGCTTCTTAGAATGGCAGTCTTCTGTTTACAGTGATTTGGTATATCACACTGTATTTGCTGCTCTGCCCTCTCAATTTGAGTAGAAGAGAAAGAGAATTTCAGAGAGACATTTGGGCACAGAGAGTGAGCAGAAGTGAAGTAGTCATTACAATTATGACTTGTTAAACCAAGAATGTGCAGGTTTCCCTTAGATCAATTAAACATTAGAAAAGGTAATCACACTTTAGGCATTTTGCAAGAACCCTTTCAAGTTTAGCTGCTTCCAGATTAAAGAACACTAATGCAATTTTCTATGTTATGTACCTCAGAGTTATATACTGGTGAGGGATTTGTTGTAACACCGCAATTTGTGTGAAGTCCATTGAATTTACTCATATGCACCATATAGGAGTATCTGCATTTAGACACCCTCCCACAAAGATCCAATATTAATTAAAAAAGATTTGAAGGAGCACCAGATAAATAAAAGGTGTCCTTTTCCATCTGTCTTCTGCCTTTGTCCCAATCACGAACTATCTCTGAGTAGAGAAGAGGCAATGAAAGGAGCCCAAGACTCCACCCAAATTTCAATGCCTCGCTGAAGCTAGTTGAATATGAAGCTGATATTTTTAAATTGACCAGACTAAACTCAATGTGACTAGCAAGTAATGGCTTTACATGATATGAAATTAAGAGCTGGGAAAGAAATTTCACCTGTGCACAATAGATTGGAGTGCCTAAATATATATATATATATTATTTCACATATAAACAGACAAAGTCATAGACTTGGAGCAAAACCTAAGCCCTTCATACTGTTGGATTCTTAAACACTAGTGTTACATTTGAATAACGTTTCTTACTTTAAAAAAATTAATCTATGTATATATATCTTTTATAATTTTATCTCACCGTAAGCACACACACACAAAAAAAAAACCAGTGCTGTCGAGTCAATTCTGACTCATAGAGACCCTGCAGGACAGAGTAGAACTGCTCCCTAGAGTTTCCAAAGAGCACCTGGCGGATTCGAACTGCCAACTCTTTGGTTCGCAGCTGTAGCACTTAACCACTAAGCCACCAGGGTTCCCACGGTAAGCATATGGCATAAAACTAAAGTATTTTCATCTTTATTTAAAAAAAATGACGACATTGAAGTTGGAAAAGCTAACGTGCCTAATTTTCTTAAGTTCTTATTGATGGTAAGTTGAAAGTTAGGTATCATAACTCAGTACTTCAATAACAGTCATTATTTATTTAAGCAGAAAAAAGTACCTTATTGCTTACAATGTATTAAATTATTATAATTATGAATACACCAAATTTAACTCAATTTCAGATGGAACCCCAAATCTACATACATGGATAAGTATTTTTCTTTTTGTCTATAGTTGCAAAGACTGTCGTTTACTTAGTTTGCTCAGAATGACAGCTATTGTTCCGCCATGCCAGATGTCAATCAAGTTTAAAAACATAAAGTGTAGTCACGTAGAATGATTACTACATATGTCTTTAAAAAAAAAAAAAAGAACTGTTGCTGTCCAGTCAATGGCAAGCCCATGTGCCTAAAAATCGAAATGTGCTTCATAGGGTTTTCAATGGCTTATATTTTGGAAGTAGATTTCCAAGCCTTTCTTCTGAAGCAGTTTTGGGTGGACTCGAATCTCCAATCTTTTGTTTAGCAGTTGAGTGCAGCATTAACAGTTTGTACCACCCAAGGAACCCACTATGTCGTAGGAGTTTGCAAAAATAATTAAGCTTTTATACTTGGTCGTGTGTATAGTATTTTTAAGTATTAACTAAATGTTAGTTATTAATGGAATGTCTAGTTACACAAGGCTTTGCAATGCAGCAAATTTTTCTCTTTATCTACTGTCTCTATCATGACTGTAATCCTAATATAATACATAAAAATAACAATGATTGTACCTTCCTTATTGCTGTAATGTTGTTTCCAAATTCTGAATGATGTGGGCAAGCCTATTATATTTGTAACCTTAATATTTTCATGTACCTGTACAGTGTATTCTTCTTAGAGATATTATAGAATTTATATACAATTGGATTATAATCATCAACTTACTTTTTTTTTGTTACACTGGAAATGAACAAGCACAAAAGCCATTCTTTTCCATCACTGAATCATTTCCTATGTAGATACTGAAATTTGGGAATAAAGAGATGAATAAATACATGAATAAAAGGTATATGTAAAAGATCTCTGAGACTATTTAAATCACAAACAAGTGTAAGGTATCACCAAGACTTACAGGTTTTAAATTCCTCAGAGAGAAGTCACCATGTTCCTTTTTCATATTGGAACGCACTGTGTTCCAGATCTTAAAAGCATATAGATACATATAAAGACCAAAACTTATTTGAATTATACTAAAAATCTGCATAACAACCCTTTTCATGATTTGACAAGTACTTCAAGTTTTTTTTTCTTATACTTCACTTTGTAAGTAGTCTACAATTTATCAATGAAGTCTGTTAAACAAAATTTTCTAGTCAACATAATTTGGGAGAACAAGAAAAAAAGAAAATTTGAAATTGTAATTCTTCTAAAATATAGCTATTAACTAATGTTTTATATTTTAAGCCAGATGAATCATTATCACAACACTGTTCATATAACTTGTGGGGTTCATATAATTAAAATAATCATAAAACCAAAACCCGCTGCCGTCAAGTTGATTCCGACTCCTAGCGACCCTGTAGGACAGAGTAGAGCTGCCCCATAGAGTTTCCAAGGAGCGCCTGGCAGATTCGAATTGCGGACCTCTTGGTTAGCAGCCGTAGCACTTAACCAGTACACCACCAGGCTTTCCAAAATAATCGTAGGGTAACCTAAATTTATTTTTGTAGTTTGCAACGCGGAACTTTTATAATTTACAGAAAAATAGAAGTGAAATGTGTTTTAGTTTTAGTGCATTTACTTTGCATGTTTTAGAAAAACTATGAATATCTCCTAAGAAGTTTTAAAACATGAAAATTCTATAAAAATTACTTAATATCATGACTAATATTTATCCAGAAAATATACATTAAATTTCACAAAGTATAAAGCTCTGTATTCAAAGTGCAACACAATAGTATGTTTTAAACTGAATTTAATGAACAATAACACAGAGCATGGAAATTCTAGAAACATTACTGAAAACACTACCAATATTCATCTTGAAAATACACAAGAAATTACATACATTTGAAACACTACATTTGAAGTACGAAGCAATAATAACTGTGTCTTTTAAGAGCTGAGAAAATAAACAGAATTAAAACAACTTTACTCCATCTTAACTACAGTGTGCCTTCAAGGAAAATGTAAGTTTTTCAGAAAATTCAGTAGGAGAAATAAGCTTTACCATATTTTAAAATATGTTAATAGGCACTGCATTGGAGAAAGTCAGGCACAGACGTTAAAGTGAGGGATTTGCAAAATATCAGATCAAATGATTTGACAGGTAAAGAGGCTCTAAAAGAACAAGCATACCTGTACAAACACCTATGAATTTCAGGTTTATATATAATTGTTCTTTATACGCCCCCCCCAAAAAAAGTTGGTGTGGATTCGATTCCAATTCATGTCAACCACATGTATCTGTATTTTTGCTAAAAAAACAAAAACAAAACAAAACAAAAAAACAGCTCCCAATTTGTAGAAAACACTATGTTCTGGAGGAAGTTTTTGAAGACTTGTTTTACTTCCTGGTTCCTCAGGGAATAAATGAAGGGGTTCTGCACGGCGGCAACAGAGGTGTTGGCAATAGCAACTCCTTTGGTCAATGATGCTTTTCTTTTGCAGAGGGATTGGCATACATGAAGATGCAGCTTCCGTAAGAGGTGGAAATGACAGTCATGTGGGAGGAACAAGTGAAGAAAGTTTTTTTCTCTCACTGGAAGACAGGATTCTCAGAATAGTCCTGATGACACACACGTAGAACAAAATCATTAATGCCAAAGTGAATAGCAAAGAAACCAAAGCCAAGTAAAAACCAGTTACTTCTAGGAGCCATGTATTTGAGCAAGATAGTTGTAAGACCGGAAAATAGTCGCATGCAAAGTGATCAATGACTTTGGAAGCACAGTAATCCGGGGGGGGAGAAGAAACATAAGAAGTGGGAATATGGTCAGAAACCCTCTCAACCACACACATAACACAAGCAGGGAGCAGAGTTTCCTGTTCATGGTGCTTTTGTAATGCAGGGGCTTGCAGATGGCCACATAGAGGTCATAGGACATAGCCGTCAGAATGTAAAATTCTGTCACCCTCATGAAAATAAAGAAGAGTTGAGCTGCACAGTTGTTGTAGGAAATGGTCTTATCCCTGGTGATAATTGCACCCAGAAATCTAGGAATGCATACAGTTGTAAAGGAGATTTCTAGGAAGGAGACGTTCCGGAGGAAGAAATGCATAGGTGTCTGTAGATGGGAGTCCACCGAGGTTAGGGTGGTGAGAATCAGGTTTCCAGTGAAGCTTAATACATATGTGATAAATAGAAAGAGGAAGGTCACAATCTGAAGGTCAGGATCATCAGAAAGGCCTAGGAGGACAAGCTCTGTGACCACTGTGTAGTTGTTCATTTCTCTCTCTCTCTTCAATTTTTCTTTTAACCCCATTTAGACAAAAATAGTATTAAGGGAAAGAGATGAAAGATATAATTCATCATGATCAGCATCATCATCTCCAATATTCTAAAATATCCTATATAATAAATGCAAATTTTTTCTTATTTTTAGGATCTTGCTGGCATTCTTTTAATACACATTTATTAGTTCTTTTATATTAAAAATACAGTAGTAGATAAGAAATCTTCACACAACAAAGCACATCTTTGGGAGACAATAAAATAATTGTCATTTTATGTCCTATTTATGCAAACTCTGATCAGAATTTTGTTGAAACAGTCATAAGAATTACATAGCCCTTTCTTTTCACTCAGAATTAGACAATCTATCTATTAAACAATCTATCTCCTAGAAACAGAAATGGGTTACTTTAACTTACCAAAAAGTAAAAGTCAAACTTAGAAGCCTGAAGTAACAACTCATTATTTTTTTTTAGGATGCAAGAAATCAGTTGCCTTATTACAAGTAATATATTTAAATTTCTAACCCTAAGATTTATGGGTCTAATTGCCAAGACCATATGAGTACACTAAATAGAATTGCTACAAGACAGAATAAGTAACCCAATTATTTAAAAAATAGAAAAATTTCAATTACTCACTAGTTTGTCTTCTTATTCCATCACGATCTTTAATGTTCCACATTCTGTATGGCTTCCTATAAAGTACATGTGTGTATTTAAATATAAACATTTTTATTTTTGAACTGAAAGAGGCATAATGTATTTATTTTTCATTTTGACTGAAGCACAAATTGAAAAGTGGCTGCTAGCCTTTTATCTTATCAACTCTGTCACTGGATTATGGCTCATTGCATTTTCCATGAAATTATCTTCCTGAGTGTCTTAGTCTAATGCTGCTGTAACAGAAATAACACAAGTGGATGGGCTTTAGCAAAGAGAAATTTATTTCTTCACAGTGAAGTAGGGTAAAAGTCCAAATTCAGGGCATCAATCTTTCCCCAGATTAGGAGCTTCTCCACGGATGGACCCCAGATCCAAAGGACTCGCTCTGCTCCTGGTACTGTTATCTTGGTGGTATGAGGTCCCACACTTTCTGCTTGTTTCCCTTCCTTTTATCTCTTGTAAGATAAAAGGTGGTATAGGCCATACCCCAGGGAAACTCCCTTTATTTATGGATCTGGGATGTGACCTGGGTAAGGGTGTTACACTCCTACCCTAGTAGTTTTTAACATAAAATTACAATCACCAGATGAAGGACAACCACGCAGTACTGGAAATTATGGTCTAATCAATTTGACACATATTATTGGGGTATACAATTCAATCCATGACACTGAGTTATTAAGCTTTTTGGAAAAAATGTTTCATTCCCTTGTAATTCTTTCTCACGGTTATCTTCTCCATAAGTCCACTTATCCAAATGGATATCCAGAAAAGTTAAGAAAAAACTTTTTCCATTTTCCTAACCTACTCAGTTAGTTCCCACCTATTCAAATGCTATTTGGATGTAGTAATAGTTTATCAATTCTGTCTATTAACATCTTGACAGCTGTCTCCTTTTGATTTTAGAGAGTAAAATTTCTGTTGTGAAAAATAAAATGTAAAATCATTGCATACCTTCCAACAACTAGCAACATTCACGCTAATCATATTTTATTTTATAATGGCTTAAAGGCAGTTTTTCAGGACATAAAAAGTAGAACGTCAGAAACCTTCAAAAGATTTGGAAATATTTTTAACCTCAGCAAAGACTGTGTACTGATCTCCTGGAAACCAGACAAAGTCAGGCCACATCTCTGCTATATTATAGACCATAAGGGAAATCTGGAAGGGGTCCTTGCATTTCTCAGTAACCTGCTCACTCCTCTCCCTAGCAGATCTCTCTTGAGAAGAGTTATGTTCACCCTTGCATCCCACAGAGGACCTGAGATGGTGACTTCTATGCAATATTTATATCCATTACTAAGTTGCTTAATATTCATCCTTTCTTCATATTTTATGAGTAATAAAATAAGAAACCCACTCTCTTATTAAAGGTGAAATTTTGATCCAATTTGTAAAGAATCGTCTTCATTAGAAATGTGAAAGTTTTGAACATACGCCTTTCAATTAGCAGCTGAGAGTGTTAACCATTTGCAATAACCAGGGACTCCCATTATTAAAATACACTTCTTTATTTGTCTAAACCTAGTAAATATATACAATTCCAGAACTGTTAAACCATATACCTATAATTTTACCACTGCAAGCTCAGTATTTGTGATCTATTTCTCTTGGTTTTAGAGCATTCAAAAGATTTTGTTTACCCTGGCTGGGCTAAGATGGTAGAATATACAGATACCTCTGGCGAACCCTCTATACAACAAAGACATAAAAAACCAAGTGAAACAAGTATATTTATGACAAGCTAGAAGCCCTGAGCATCGAAGGCAAGCTTAGAAAAAGAACAGAGGGGAAGGGGGAAGAAGAGACAGTACAGAAGTAGAGAGGAGTTACTGGGCCTGAATCTCGGAAAGCCCTCAGGCATCATTCCAGAGTGGCGGCAGTGTGTTGGTACTAGCATTTTGCCACAGTTTCCTTAGGGAGAAGCAGTCAGCCACACAGCCTACTCATACCTTTGGAACCAGAGAAGAATGGCGCTCTCAGCAAAAGCTAAGTACTTCTGTATGTTTTACCACACCCCCCACTCACAAGCCAGCTTCAGCGGCTGAATTCCTTGGGCCTGAGATAGGCACTGTTGAGTGCCTAGAGGCATCCTCCCAGCCATGGAGAAGGAAAAAATTTGCAATTGGAGGGAAAGATAATTTGCCAGCTCCACTAACCAGGGGAGCTCAGCACAGAAGCCGCTCCTGTCCAGGCATAAACGGTCCATGGACTTTGAGCACCTTTCCCCTCTGCATGGACCTGTGTGGGCCTATTTCAGGAGACTAGACCCTTGTCGGCAGACTCTAACCATTTCAGCTGTGTGCCGGAGAGGTGGGTGATGTTTGGCATTGCTTTGCCCATTAAACAGGGTCCTCACCTACCCACTTGATGGGCCTAAGAACTGATACCTCCACTCAGGTCACCCAGCCACCCACTACAGGGTTCCAAGGATAACTCGTACCTCCCAGTCTTTACAACCAAAAATATTAGAAGCCCATGGTCCGTCTGAAGAACCAACCCACCTGCGCACTCTAGGGAACAGGGATGCGCTTTCCTCAGAGACACTTGGGGGTCAGATCTCAGCCCCATGCCTTGTTCAGAGCGTGACCCCCTGCTGCAATCAGATATTGGTATATACACCAATCACCACTGCCCCTCTAAGACTGTAGGACAGAGCCTGTACCACACACTTCATGATCAGCTACCTGGACACCTGAGCTGAATTCATACAAGAAAAGTGAATGGACTCCTAGAATGATATAACTGATAACAGCTCTTTCCATCTGAGGACAGGACGTCAGAGTTCCAAAGGTGAAAATAATCAAGCTAGCTCACTCAAGCAACCCATTTGGGCATATCAAAACAAAACAAAAGAAAGCAAGAGGCTACGGCAGAGTAAGCAGGCATAAACTAATATAATAACTTTTAGATGGCTCAAAGACAACAGTCAATATCAAGTCACATAAAGAAACAGACCACGGTCATCTCAATAATCTCTCCAAACAAAGAATCCAGGGATCTTCTAGATAAAAGTGCATTCCTGGAATTACCAAAGGCAGAATACAAAAGATTAATATGCAGAACTCTTCAAGACATCAGGAAGGAAATGAGACAATACGCAGAACAAGCCAAGAAACACACAGATAAAGCAATTGAATAAATTAAAAAGATTATTCAGAAACATAATGAAAAATTTAATAAGCTGGAAAAATCCATAGACAGACAGCAATCAGAAATTCAGAAGATTAACAATACAATTGCAGAATTACACGACTCAACAGAAAATCAGAGGAGCAGAATTGAGCAAGTAGAAGCCATAATTTCTCAACTTGAAGATAAATCACTTGGCAGTAACATATTTGAAGAAAAATCGGAGAAAAGAATTTAAAAAAATAAAGAAACTTTAAGAATCATGTGGGACTCTATCAAGAGAAATAACCTGCGAGGGACTGGAGAACAAGAACAGGGAGGGATAACAGAAAATACGGAGAGAATTGTTGATTTTTTGGCTGAAAACTTCTCTGATATTGTGAAAGATGAGAAGATATCTATCTAAGATGCTCATCTAACTCCACATAAGGTAGATGTTAAAAGATAGTCACCAAGAGATATTATAATCAAACTTGCCAAAACCAAAGATAAAGAGAGTATTTTAATAAACAAAAAGTCACCTACAAAGGAGAGTCAATAAGAATAATCTCAGACTACTATGCAGAAACCATGCAGGCAAGAAGGCAATGGGATGACTTATTTAAAAAAATTGAAGGAAAAAAATTGCCAACCAAGAATCATATATCCAGCAAAACTGTCTCTTAAATACAAAGGTGAAAGTAGGACATATCCAGATAAATAGAAGTTTAGAGAATTCGTAAAAACCAACCAAAACTACAAGAAATTCTAAAAGGAGTTCTTTTGTTAGAAAATCGATAATATCAGGCATCAACCCAAGACTAGAACACTGGGCAGAGCAATCAGAAGTCAACGCAGACAGAGAAATAAAAAAAAAGCAAGATAAAAAAACCCTCAGCATTAAAAAAGTAAGAGGGACTAAGAAATGTAATCATAGATCTTCCATATGGAAAGGAAGATACAGCGATACAAAGAAGTGGAAGTAAGGTTTAAATTTAGAAAACCAGGGGTAAACTTAATCTGTGTGCTGAACAAATAATCTGAGAAGCTGGACTATATGAAGAAGAACGGGGCATCAGGATTTGAGGAAGACTCATTAACAACCTGCGTTATGCAGATGGTACAACCTTGCTTCCTGAAAGTGAAGAGGACTTGAAGCACTTACTAATGAAGATCAAAGACCACAGACTTCAGTATGGATTACACCTCAACATAAAGACAACAAAAATCCTCACAACTGGACCAATGAGCAACATCATGATAAATGGAGAAAAGATTGAAGTTGTCAAGGATTTCATTTTACTTGGATCCACAATCAACAGCCACGGAAGCAGCAGTCAAGAAATCAAAACACGCATTGCATTGGGCAAATCTGCTGCAAAGGACCTCTTCAAAGTGTTGAAGAGCAAAGATGTCACCCTGAAGACTAAGGTGCGCCTGACCCAAGCCATGGTATTTTCAATCGCATCATATGCATGTGAAAGCTGGACAATGAATAAGGAAGACCGAAGAAGAGTTGACGCCTTTGAATTGTGGTGTTGGCGAAGAATATTGAATATATCATGGACTGCCAAAAGAACGAACACATCTATCTTTGAAGAAGTGCGGCCAGAATGCTCCTTAGAGGCAAGGGTGGTGAGACTGCGTCTTACATACTTTGGGCATGTTGTCAGGAGGGATGAGTCCCTGGAGAAGGACGTCATGCTTGACAGAGTACAGGGTCAGTGGAAATGAGGAAAACCCTCAAAAAGGTGGATTGACACAGTGGCTGCAACAATGAGCTTAAGCGTAACAACGATTGTAAGGATGGCGCAGGACCGGGCAGTGTTTTGTTCTGTTGTGCATAGGGTCTCTATGAGTCGGAACCAACTCGACAGCACCTAACAACAACAACAGGGGTAAATAATAAGGTAACCAAAAGGACACAAAGTATTGTACCCATCAAAATAAAATACAAGAAAAAAATACTCAGCAGAAACAAAATAAAAAACAATGAATATGAGGAAAGGACTATATATAATCTACTCAGCACATAAAATTAAGTCGGAAAAAGAAACTGTTAACAACACGCACAAAAAGACATCAAAATGATAACACTAACTTCATACATATCCATAATCACGCTGAATGTAAACGGACTAAATGTACCAATAAAGAGACAGAGAGTGGCAAAATGGACTAAAAAACACGATCTGTCTATATGCTGCCTACAAGAGACACATTAAACTTCGAGACACAAACAAACTAAAACTCAAAGGATGGAAAAAGTATATGAAGCAAACAACAATCAAAAAAGAGCAGGAGTGCCATTGTTAATTTCTGACAAACAGGCTTTAAAGTTAAGTCCATCATAAAGGATAAGGAACGACACTATATAGTGATTAAAGGGACAGTATACCAAGAAGATATAACCATATTTAATGTTTATGCACCCAATGATAGGGCTAAAAGATACATAAAACAAACTCTGTCAACATTGAAAAGCGAGATAGACAGCTCCACAATAATAGTAGGAGACTTCAACACATCACTTTCAGTAAAGGACAAGACATCCAGAACGAAGATCAATAAAGACGCAGAAGATCTAAATGCCACAATCAACCAACAGGACCTCATAGACCTACAACAACCAACTATACTTTCTTTCCTAGTGCACATGGAACATTCTCTAGAGTATAGCACATATTAGGTCATAAAGCAATCCTTAGAAGAATTCAAAACATCGAAATATTACAAAGCATCTTCTCTGACCATAAGGCTATAAAAGTGGAAATCAATAACAGAAAAAACAGGGAAAAGAAATAAAACACTTGGAAACTGAACAATACCCTGCTCAAAAAAGATTGGATTATAGAAGAAATTAAGGATGGAATAAAGGAATACATAGAATTCAATGAGAATGAAAACACTTCCTATCAGAACCTTTGGGACACAATGAAAGCAGTGCTCAGAGGTCAATTTATATCAATAAATGCACACATACAAAAAAGAAGAAAGGGCCAAAATCTAAGAATTATCCCTACGACTTGAATAAATATAAAGAAAACAACAAAAGAAACCCTCAGGCACCAGAAGAAAACATTTAATAAAAATTAGAGCTGAACTAAACGAAATAGAAAACAGAAAAAGAAATGAAAGAATTAAAAAGACCAAAAGCTGGTTCTTTGAAAAAATCAAAAAAAAAATTCATAAACCATAGGCTGAACTCACAAAAGAAAAACAGAAGAGGAAACAAATAACCCGAATAAGAATTGAGATGGGTGATATTACAACAGACTCAGATGAAATTAAAAGAATCATATCAGATTACTACGAAAAAGTGTACTCTAACAAATTGGAAAACCTAGAAGAAATGGATGAATTCCTAGAAACACACTATCTACCTAAACTAACACAAACACAGGTAGAACAGCTAAACTGACAGATAACAAAAGAAGAAATTGAAAAGATAATCAAAAAACTCCCAACAAAAAAAGTCCTGGCTCTGACAGCTTCACTGCACAGTTCTACCAGACTTTCAGAAAAGAGGTTACTCCACCACTACTAAAGGTATTTCAGACCATAGAAGAGGACAGAATACTCCCAAACTCATTCTGTGAAGCCAGGATATCCCTGATACCAAAATGAGCTGAAGACACCACAAAAAAGAAAATTACAGACCTATGTCCCACATGAACTGATACGCAACAATCCTCAACAAAATTCTAGCCAATAGAATTCAACAACATGTCAAAAAAATAATTCACCATGACCAAGTGGGATTCATAACAGGTATGCAGGAATGGTTCAACATTAGAAAAACAATGAATGTAATCCACCACATAAATAAAAAAAAGACAAGAATCACATGATTTTACCAACTGATGCAGAAAAGGCATTTGACAAATTCAACACCCATTCAGGATAAAAAACTCTCAGCAAAATAGGAATAGAAGGAAAATTCCTCAACATAATAAAGGGCATTTATACAAAGCCAACAGCCAACATCATCCTAAATGGAGAGAGCCTGAAAACATTCCCATTGAGATAGGGAACCAGACAAGGATACCCTTTGTCACTGCTGTTATTCAACATTGTGCTGGAGGTCCTAGCCAGAGCAATGAGGCTAGATAAAGAAATCAAGTGCATCCAGATTGGCAAGGAAGAAGAATAATTATATCTACTTCCAGATGACATGATCTTATACACAGAAAACCCTAGGGAATCCTCCAGAAAACTACTGAAACTAATAGAAGAGTTCAGCAGAGTATCGGGATACAAGATAAACATACAAAAATCTATGCCAACAAAAAGAAATTCGAAGAGGAAATTACCAAATGAATACCATTTACGGTAGTCCCAAGAAGGTAAAATAAACCCCCAAGAAGATAAAATACTTAGGAATAAATCTTACCAGAGATGTAAATACTTAGGAATAAATCTTACCAGAGATGTAAAAGACCTTTACAAAGAAAACTGCAAAACACTTCTGCAAGAAACCAAAAGAGACCTACTTAAGTGGAAAAACATACCTTGCTCATGGACACAAAGCCTTAAAATTATAAAAATATCTATGCTGCCCAAAGTGATCTATACATTTAATGCAATTCCAATCCAAATTCCAATGACATTCTTTAATGAAATGGAAAAACAAATCCCCAACTTCATATTGAAAGGAAAGAGACCCCGGACAAGTAAAGCATTAATGAAAAAGAAGAACAAAGTGGGAGGCCTTACTCTACCTGATTTTAGGGCCTATTATACTGCCACAGTAGTCAAAATAGCCTGGTACTTGTACAAAAGCAGATACTTAGACCAATGGAACAGAATTGAGAATCCAGACATAAATCCATCCATACATGAGCAGTCGATATTTGACAAAGGCCTGAAAACAGTTAAATGGGGACAAGACAGTCTTTTTAACAAATGGTACCAGCATAACTGGATATCCATCTGCAAAAAAATGAACCAAAACCCATACCTCACTCCATGTACAAGAACAAGCTCAAAACGGATCAAAGACCTATGTATAAAATCTAAAACGACAGAGATCATGAAAGAAAAAATTGGGACAACGTTAGGAGCCCTAATACATGGCATAAACAGTATACAAAACATTACTAGAAATGCAGAAGAAAAACTAGGTAACTGGGAGCTTCTAAAAATCAAACACCTACACTCATCCAAAGACTTCACCAAAAGAGTAAAAAGATTACCTACAGACTGAGAAAACGTTTTTAGCTATGGCGTTTCTGATCAGCACCTATTCTCTAAAATCTACATGATACTGTAAAAACTCAACTGAAAAAGACAAACAACCCAATTAAAAAATGGGCAAAAGACACTTCACTAAAGAAGACATTCAGGTAGCTAACAGATATATGAGGAAATTCTCACGATCATTAGCCATTAGAGAAATGCAAACCAAAACTACAATGAAATTCCATCTCACAACAGCAAGGCTGGCATCAATCCAAAAAACACAGAACAATAAATGTTGGAGAGACTGTGGAGAGACTGGAACACTAATACGCTGCAGGTGGGAAAGTAAAATGGTACAACCACTTTGGAAATCCATTTGGCGCTTCTTAAAAAGCTAGAAATAGAGCTACCATATGATCCAGCAATCCCACTCCTTGGAATATATCCTGGAGAAATAAGAGCCTTTACATGAACAGATGTATGCACTCCCATGTTTATTGCACCACTGTTTACAATAGCAAAAAGATGGAAGCAACCAAGGTGCCTATCAACGGATGAATGGATAAATTACGGTGTAGTCACACAATGGAACAGTACGCATCGATATAGAACAGTGAGGAATCTGTGAAACATTTCTTAACGTGGAGGAACCTGGAAGGCATTATGCCGAGTGAAAATAGCCAGTTGCGAAAGGAGAAATATTGTATAAGACCACTATCATAAGAACTTGAGAAATAGTTTAAACTGAGAAGAAAACACTCTTTTGTGGTTAACAGAGGGCGGAGGGGGGAGCGGGACAGAGGGGCATTCACTAATTAGATAGTATATAAGAACTACTTAGGTGAAGTGAAAGACAGCACACAATACAGGGGAGGTCAGCACAATTGGACTAAACCAAAAGCAAAGAAGTTTCCTGAATAAACTGCTTCGAAGTTCAGCATAGCAGGGGCAGGGGTTTGGGGACGCTGGTTTCAGGGGACATCTAAGTCAATTGGCATAATAAAATCTATTAAGAAAACATTCTGCATCCCACTTTGAAGAGTGGCATCTGGGGTCTTAAATGCTAGCAAGCAGCCATCTAAGATGCATCGATTGGTCTCAACCCACCTGGATCAAAGGAGAATGAAGAACACCAAGGACACAAGGTGATCATGAGCCCAAGAGACAGAAAGGGCCACATGAACCAGAGACTACATCAGCCTGAGACCAGAAGAACTAGATGGTGCCCGGCTACAACTGATGACTGCCCTGACAGGGAACACAACAGAGAACCCCTGAGGGAGCAGGAGAGCAGTGGGATGCAGACCCCAAATTCTCATAAGACCAGACTTAATGGTCTGACTGAGACTGGAAGAACCCCGGTAGTCATGGTCCCCAGACCTTCTTTTGCCCCAGGACAGGAACCATTCCCGAAGCCAGCTCTTCAGACATGGATTGGACTGGACAATGGGTTGGAGAGGGATGCTGGTGAGGAGTGAGCTTCTTGGATCAGGTGGACACTTGAGACTGTGTTAGCATCTCCTGCCTGGAGGGGAGATGAGAGTGTGGAGGGTGTTATAAGCTGACGAAAAGAGAGAGTGGAGGGAGAGAGTGGGCTGTCTCATTAGGGGGAGAGTAATTGGGAGTGTGTAGCAAGGTGTACATGGGTTTTTGTGTGAAAGACTGGCTTGATTTGTAAATTTTCACTTAAAGCACAATAAAATTATTTTTGAAAAAAAGCTAGAAATAGAACTACCATAAGATTCAGCAATCCCACTCCTTAGAATATATCCTAGAGAAATAAGAGCCTTTACATGAATAGATATATGCACACCCGTGTTCATTGCAGCACTATTTACAATAGCAAAAAGATGGAAGCAACCAAGTTGCCCATCAATGGATGAATGGATAAATGAATTATGGTATTCCACACAATGGAATACTACGCATCGATACAGAACAGTGATGAATCTGTGAAACCTTTCATAACATGGAGGAATCTGGACAGCATTATTCTGAGTGAGATTAGTCAGTTGCAAAAGGGCAAATATTTTATAAGATCACTATTATAAGAACTCAAGAAATAGTTTAAACAGAGAAGAAAATGTTCTTTGATGGTTTAGAGAGGGGGAGATAGGGAGGGTGGGAGAGAGGTGTTCCCTAATTAAATTAGATAGTAGAAAAGACCTACTTTAGGTGATGGGAAAGATAACACAATACAGGCAAGGTCAGCACAACTGGATTAAACCAAAAGCAAAGATGTTTCCAGAATAAACTGAATGCTGTGAAGGTCAGCGTGGCAGGTGCAGGGTTTGGGGACTATGGTTTCAGGGGACATCTAAGTCAATTGGCATAATAAAATCTATTAAGAAAACATTCTACATCCCATCTTGGATAGAGGCGTCTGGGGTCTTAAACGCTAGAAGCGGCCATCTAAGATGCATCAATTGGTCTTAACCCACCTGGATCAAAGGAGAATGAATAACACCAAGGACACAAGGTAATTACAAGCCCAAGAGACAGAAAGGGCCACATAAAGCAGAGACTACATCAGCCTGAGACCAGAAGAGCTAGATGGTGCCCAGCTACAACCGATGAGTGTCCTGACAGGGAACACAACAGAGAATCCCTGAAGGAGCAGGAGAGCAGTGGGATAGAGACCCCAAATTCTCATAAAAAGACCAGGCTTAATGTTCTGACTGAGACTAGAAGGACCCTGGTGGTCATGGCCCCCAGACCTTCTGTTGGCCCAGGATAGGAACCATTCCCAAAGCCAACTCTTCAAACAGGGATTGGGCTGGACAATGGATTGGAGAGGGATGCTGGCGAGGCGTGAGCTTCTTAGATCAGGTGGACACTTGAGACTATGTTGGCATCTCCTCCCTGGAGGGGAAATGAGAGGGTAGAGGGAGTTAGAAGCTTGTGAAATGTACACGAAAAGAGAGAGTGGAAGGAGTGAGCTGGCTGTCTCATTAGGGGGAGAACAATTGGGAGTATGTAGCAAGGTGTATATAAGTTTTTGTGTGAGAGAGTGACTTGATTTGCAAACTTTCACTTAAAGCACAATAAAAATTTAAAAAAAAATTCTGTTTATCAAAACTACTCAGGATACTGATTTTCTTACTTGCCTTCTCATTTGTTAAAAAAAAAAAACCCAGTGCCGTCTCATTTGTTAAATATCTCATTAATTCACAAAAAAGTAATTTCAATCTGCACTGCATTTTGAGTTCACCAACATCCTGGTAATTATTTTTAATTCACAGTCTATAAAAATAGTGCTTTGCTGTTATGTGGATGTTGAAAAACGCTTGGAGTCATGCATCCACCTGTATCATCTCACAGTTTTTGTGTTACACTTATTTAGTTAAACTTTTTTTCCTTTCACGATTCCTGCCAGACTCTGTTTTGTTATCAATCCCTATATTTTTGTCACTCTAGAAAACCATACAAATAGGGTCATACAATATAAAGCCTTGAGTCTGGTTTCTTTCACTTAGGAAAATGAACTTGTGTTTCAGCCATGTTGATTTGTGAATCAAGAATTTATTCCTTCATAATTTTGGATCAGTTTTCCATTATATGGATATTTCACAGTTTGTTTATCCATTCACCTACCAAAGCACATTAGAATGGTCTCCAGTTTTTGGTGATTATAAATAAAGATGTTACATGCACTATCGTAGATATATTTTTGTAAATATAAGTTCTCATTTCAATTGGGCAAAACACCTAGGAGTGGGATTGCTGAGTTCCATGGTAAGTGTATGTTGAACATAATAAGAAACTGTCAAACTTTTCCAAAAAGTCACCCTGCCATTTTGCATTCCACCAGAAGTGTATGAGAGTTCCTGTTTCTCCACGTTCTCTGCAACATTTTGAGTTTTTTTTTTTTTTTTTACTCTAGTTGTTCTAACAGGTAAATGAAACTGTCACATTGTGGTTTTAAGCTTTATATTTTCCTTCTGTACAATGATGCTGAGTGTTTTTTTCTGTGCTTGTTGGTATCAATAAACTGATTTTGATGAGATTTCTCTTTCCATTTTTTTATACATATATTTTTCCTTTATTTTGAGCTTGAGCATTCTTTATATGCTCTGGATATACATCCTTTATCAGAGAAGTGATTTGGGAATGCCCAATTTAATTCTTTGACTTGCTATTTTATTCTCTTAACAGTGTCTTTCACAGAGGAAAGGTTTATAATTTTGATAAAATCCATTATCAATTTTGGTTATCCATCATGTTCTTGATGTTATATCTAAAACTTGTTGCTCAATTCAAAGTTACACAATTTTCTCCTAGTTTCTCTTCTTGAATCATTATATTTTTACATATCATTTTGCTTGCAAAATCTGGACAACGAATAAGGAAGAACAAACAGGAATTGATACCTTTGAATTATGATGTTGGCAAGAAAGACAAACAAATCTGTCTTGGAAGAAATATAGACAGAGGGCTCCTTTGAAGTGAGGATGGTGAGACTTGTCACATACTTTGGATGTGTTATCAGGAGTGACCAGTCTCTGGAAAATGACATCATGCTTGCTAAAGGAGAAGGTCAGTGTGCTAGGCCGTGTTCTCTAGAGAAGCAAAACCAGTAAATTGTATAAATAAATATATATAGAGAGAGAGATTTATGTCAAGGAAACAGCTCATACAATTGCAGAAGCCAGAATATTCCAAGTCCATGGATCAGAATAGAGGATTCTCCTGATTCACGTAGCTTCAGGGGCTGGCAAACCAGAGATCGGTAGGTTGGAGAGCAGGGCTCTCGTTCACAGGCTGTGAAGATCAAGGAATCTCAAGGTCGAAAGGTAAGCTGCTAGCTCAAGTCCCGGGAACTGGCAGTCAGAGGAACAGGAGACAGCTGCAGGATTCTGAGCAGGCAAAGGCCAGAACATCTGCTTGTATTCAGATGCAGACCACACACCTAAAGAAACTCCCTTTCAACTGATTGGCTACTCATAGAAGATCTCATCATGGGGTGATCACATATAAACACTGAGAATCTTGGCCTAACCAAGTTGACACATAATCTTATCCATCACAGTCAGCAAAAAGAGGAAGACTTTCAGCGAGATGGATTGACACAGTGGCTACAACAATAAGCTCAAACGTAACAACAATTGTGAGGATGATGCAGGACCAGTCAGTGTTTCGTTCTGTTGTACGTAGGGTCACTATGAGTGGGAACTGACAGGATAGCACCTAATAACACATATCATTTAGATATGTTTTCCATTTAGAGTAGTTTTATGTATAAAGTGCAGAGTATGAGTTCAAATTAATTTTTTCGTTCATTCTGATTTCTCCCTTTTTTTTCCTATATTAATGACAAATTGCCTAACATCTTTAACAACAAGAATTGTGAGAATGGCACAGGACTGGGCAGTGTTTCCTTCTGTTCTACATAGGGTCACTATGAGTTGAAAAACCGACTTGATGGCACCTAGCAACAAAAACAATTTTGGGGGCACAGTCATCGTTGTGAATGCAGAGAATATAGGTGTGACAAGAAATAATATCCTTACCTTCATTATTTTTTTACACTGGCAGACATATGATGTTTACACTTTTAAACTTCTGATGCATACAGCATTGTCATTTCATTCATTATTTTATTTTAATTTTTATCGTGCTTTAAGTGAAAGTTTACAAATCAAATCAGTCTCTCATACAAAAATTTATATACACCTTGCTATATAAAAAAAAATGAGACAGCACAATCCTTCCCTCTAATCTCTATTTTTCATGTCCATTTGGCCAGGTTCTGACCCCCTCTGCCGTCTCATCTCCTGCCAGACAGGAGCTGCCCACGTAGTCTCATATGTCTATTTGATCCAAGAAGCTCAACCTTTACCAGCATCGTTTTCTATCCCATAGTCCAGTCCAGTACCTGTCTGAAGAGTTAGCTTTGGGAATGGTTCCTGTGTTGGGTTAACAGAAGGTCTGGGGACCTTCTAGTCTCAGTCAGGCCATTAAGTCTGGTCTATTTATGAGAACTTGACATCTGCATCCCACTGCTCTCATGCTGCCTCAGGGGATCTCTGTTGTGTTCCCTGTCAGGGCAGTCATCAGTTGTAGCTGGGGACCATCTAGTTCTTCTGGTCTCAGGCTGGTATAGTCTCTGGTTTATGTGGCCCTGTCCGTCTCTTGGGCTTGTAATTACCTTGTGTCTTTGGAGTTCTTCATCCTCCTTTGATCCAGGTGGGTTGAGACCAATTGATGCATCTTAGATGCTCGCTTGCTAGCGTTTAAGACCCCAGACGCCACTCTCCAAAGTGGGATGCAGAATGTTTTCTTAATAGATTTTATTGTGCCAACTGACTTAGATGTCCCCTGAAACCATGGTCCCCATAACCCTGCCCCTGCTACGCTGACCTTCGAAACATTCAGTTTATTCAGGAAACTTCTTTGCTTTTGTTTAGTCCAGTTGTGCTGACCTCTCCTGTAGAGTGTGTTGTCTTTCCCTTCAGCTAATTTTTTTTTTTTACTATCTACTTAGTGAATACCGTTCTTCCTCCCTCCCTCCCCCCTCTCTAAACCATCAAGGAATATTTTCTCCTCTGTTTAAATTATTTTTAGAGTTCTTATAATAGTGGTCTCATACAATACTTGTCCTTTTGCAACTAATTTCACTCAGCATAATGCCTTCCATATCCCTCCAAGTTATGAAATGTTTCATGGATTCATCATTGTTCTTTATTGATGCATAGTATTCCATTGTATGAATATACCATAATTTATTTATCCATTCATCTGTTGATGGGCACTTTGGTCACTTCCATCTTTTTGCTATTGTAAACAGTGCTGCAATAAACATGGGTGTGCATATATCTGTTCATGTAAAGGCTCTTATTTCTGTAGGATATAGTCCAAGGAGTGGGATTGCTGGATGGTATGGTATTTCTATTTCTAGTTTTTTAAGTAAGTGCCAAATCGACTTCCAAAGTGGTTGTACCATTTTACATTCTCACCAGCAGTGCAGAAGTGTTCCAGTCTCTGCACAACCTCTCCAACATTTATTGTTTTGTGTTTTTTGGATTAATGCCAACCTTGTTGGAGTGAAATGGAATCCCAATGTAGTTTGGATTTGCATTTCTCTTAATGGCTAATGATCATGAGCATTTCCTCAGGTGTCTGTTAGCTATCTGAATGTCTTCTTTAGTGAAGTACCTGCTGATGTCTTTTGTCCATTTTTAATTGGGTTATTTGTCTTTTTGTAGTTGAGTTTTGCAGTATCATGTAGATTTTAGAGATCAGACGCTGATCAGATGGATACGTCATAGCTAAAAACTTTTTCCCAGTCTGTAGGTAATCTTTTTATTCTTTTGGTGAAGTCTTTGGATGAGCATAGGTGTTTGATTTTTGGGAGCTCGCAGTTATCTAGTTTCTCTTCTACATTGTTAATACTGTTTAGTTTACCGTTTATACCATTCATTAGGGCTCGTAGCATTGTCCCTATTTTTTCTCCCATGATCTTTATCATTTTTGACTTGATATTTAGGACTTTGAGGCATTTTGAGTTCGTTTCTGTGGATGGTGTGAGATACGGGTCTTCTTTTTTTTTTTTTTTTGCAGATGGATATCCAGTTATGCCAGGACCATTGGCTAAACGGAGTGTCTTTTCTCCATTTAACTGAGTTTGGGTCTTTGTTAAATATCAGCTGCTCACATGTGGATGTATTTATGTCGGGATTCTCAATTCTGTTCTATTGGTCTATGTATCTGTTTTTGTACAAGTACCAGGCTGTTTTGACTGTCATTAGGTAGAGTGAGGCCTCCCACTTTGTTCTTTTTCAGCAATGCTTTACTTATCCAGGGCCTTCTTCTCTTCCATATGAAGTTTGTGATTTCTTTCTCCATCTCATTAAAAAATGTTGTTGGAATTTGGGTCAGAATTGCATTGTATCTATGGATAGCTTTTGGGAGAACAGACATTTTTACAATGTTAAGTCTTCCTATCCATGAGCAAGGTACGTTTTTCCACTTAGGAAAATCTTTTTGGGTTTCTTGCAGTAGTGCCTCGTAGTTTTCTTTGTATAGGTTTTTTACGTCTCTGGTTGGATTTATTCCTAAGTATTTTATCTTGTCGGGGGCTACTGTAAATGGTTTTGATTTGGTGATTTCGTCTCTGATGTTCTTTTTGTTGGTGTAGAGGAATTCAATTGATTTTTGTATGTTTATCTTGTATCCCAATACTCTGCTGAACTCTTCTATCAGTTTCAGTTGTTTTCTTGAGTATTTTTTAAGTTTTTCTGTATATAAGATCATGTCATCTGCAAATAGAGTTACTTTTACTTCTTCTTTTCCAATCTGGATGCCCTTCATTTTCTTTTTGTAGCCTAATTGCTCTGGCTAGGACTTCCAGCTCAATGTTGAATAAGACTGGCGATAAGGCGCATCCTTGTCTGGTTTCTGTTCTCTAGGGGATTACTCTCAGACTCACTCCATTTAGGATGATGGTGGCTGTTGGCTTTGTATAAATGCCCTTTATTATGTTGAGGAATTTTCCTTCTATTCCTATTTTGCTGAGAGTTTTTATCCTGAATGGGTGTTGAACTTTGTCAAATGCCTTTTCTGCATCAATTGATAAAACCATGTGATTCTTGTCTTTTTTTTTATTTATGTGGTGGATTACATTAATTGTTCTAATGTTGAACCATCCCTGCATACCTGGTATGAATCCCACTTGGTCATGGTGAATTATTTTTTTGACTTGTTGTTGAATTCTATTGGCTAGAATTTTGTTGAGGATTGTTGAGTATCAGTTCATGTGGGACATAGGTCTGTAATTTTCTTTTTTGTGGTGTCTTCAGCTCATTTTGGTATCAGGGATAAGCTGGCTTCATAGATTGAGTTTGGGAGTATTTCGTCCTCTTCTATGGTCTGAAATACCTTTAGTAGTAGTGGAGTAACCTCTTCTCTGAAAGTCTGGTAGAACTGTGCAGTGAAGCTGTCAGAGCCAGGACTTTTTTTGTTGGGAGTTTTTTGATTATCTTTTCAATTTCTTCTTTTGTTATCTGTCAGTTTAGCTGTTCTACCTGTGTTTGTGTTAGTTTAGGTAGATAGTGTGTTTATAGGAATTCATCCATTTCTTCTAGGTTTTCCAATTTGTTAGAGTACAATTTTTCATAGTGATCTGATATGATTCTTTTGATTTCATCTGAGTCTGTTGTAATACCACCCATCTCATTTCTCATTTGGGTTATTTGTTTCCTGTTTTTCTTTTGTCAGCCTAGCCAATGGTTTACCAATTTTGTTAATTTTTTCAAATAGCCAGCTTTTTGTTTGTTAACTCTTTCAATTGTTTTCTGTTTTCTAATTCATTTAATGCTGCTCTAATTTTTATTGTTTGCTTTTTTCTGGTTCCTGAGGGTTTCTTTTTTTACTCTCTTTCTTTGTGTCCAAGTTCTAGGGACAGTTCTTTGATTTTGGCCCTTTCTTCTTTTTGTATGTTTGCATTTATTGACATCAATTGACCTCTGAGCACTGCTTTTGCTGTATCCCAAAGGTTCTGATAGGAAGTGTTTTCATTCTCATTGGATTCTATGAGTTTGTTTATTCCCTCCTTAATGTCTTCTATAATCCAGTCTTTTTGGAGCAGGGTATTGTTCCATTTCTAAGTATTTGATTTCTTTTCCCTGCTTTTTCTGTTTTTGTCTTCTACTTTTATGGCCTTATGGTCTGAGAAGATGCTTTGTAATATTTTGATGTTTTGGATTCTGCTAAGGCTTGCTTTATGACCTAATATGTGGTCTATTCTAGAGAATATTTCATGTGCACTAGAAAAGAAAGTATACTTTGCAGCTGCTGGGTGGAGTTTTCTGTATGTCTATGAGGTCAAGTTCGTTGATTGTGGCATTTAGATCTTCTGTGTCTTTACTGAGCTTCTTACTGGATGTCCTATCCTTCACCAAATGTGGTGTGTTGAAGTCTCCTACTATAATTGCAGAGCTGTTTATCTCACTTTTCAATGCTGTTAGAGTTTGTTTTATGTATCTTGCAGCCCTGTCATTGGGTGCATATGTATTTAATATGGTTATATCTTCCTAGTAAATTGTCCCTTTAATCATTAGATAGTGTCTTTCCTTATCCTTTGTGGTGGATTTAACTTTAAAGTCTATTTTGTCAGAAATTAATATTGCCATTCCTGCTCGTTTTTGATTGTTGTTTGCTTGATGTATTTTTTCCATCCTTTGAGTTTTAGTTTGTGTCTCTAAGTCTAAGGTGTGTCTCTTGTAGACAGCATATAGCTGGGTTGTGTTTTTTTAATCCAATCTGTGACTCTCTGTCTCTTTATTGGTGCATTTAGTCCATTTACATTCAGTGTAAGTATAGGTATGAATGTAGTGTTGTCATTTTGATGCATTTTTCTGTATTGTTGACAGTTTCATTTTCCACTTACATTTTTGTGCTGAGAACTTTTTCTTTGTAAATTGTGTGTTTGCCTTTTTCATTGTAGATGAATTTGTTTTTGCTGAGTCTTTATGTTTATCCTGGTTTTTATTTTGAAGTTTGGGATTGTTAGTCTTATTTGTGGTTACCTTAATATTTACCCCTGTTTTTCTAAGTATGAACCTAATTTCTACCTCCCTATATCGCTTTGATTTCCTCTCCATATGGAAGATCTATGCCTGCTGTATTTCATCCCTCTTTATTGATTACTGTCTTTTACATAATGATGTCAGTGATTCCATGTTTTGAGCATTTTTTAAAATCTTATTTCATTTTTGTGGTTACCCTATCTTACTTGATATCAGGATGCTCTGTTCTGTGTCCTTGTGTTGTGTTAATATCTGATATTATTGGCTTTCTTTTTTTTTTATCCAGAGAATTCTCTTAGTATTTCTTGTAGTTTTGGTTTGGTTTTTGCAAATTCTCTAAGCTTGTGTTTATTTCTAAATGAGTTATTTTCCCCTTCATATTTGAGAAAGAGGTTTGTTGGATATATGATTCTTGGCTAGCAATTTTTTCTCCTTCAGTGCTGTATGTATGTCATCCCATTGCCTTCTTGCCTGCATGTTTTCTGCCAAGTAGTCGGAACTTATTCGTATTCATTCTGCTTTGTAGGTAACTTTTCATTTATCCCCGGCTGCTCTTAAAATTTTCTCTTTATCTTTGGTTTTGCAATTTTGATGATAATATGTCTTGATGATTTTCTTTTGGGATCTGCCTTTTATGTGATTTGATGAGCACCTTGGATAAATATCCTTTCATTTTCCGCCATGTCAGGGAAGTTTTCTGCCAACAAATCTTCAATAATTTTCTCTGTATTTTCTGTTATCCCTTCCTCTTCTGGGATTCTAACCACACACAAGTTGTTCTTGATAGAGTCCTACTTGATTCTTAGTGTTTCTTCATTTTTCTAAATTCCTTTATCTGATTTTTCTTCAACTACATTGGTGCCAAGTGCCTTATCCGCCATCTCCACAATTCTGCATTTCAATTCCTCAATTCTGTTTCTCTGACTTCCTATTGATTTGTCTAATTCTGTCATTTTATTGTTAATCTTTTGGGTTTCTGAATGCTGTCTCTCTATGGATTCTTGCAGCTTATTAAATTTTTCATTATGTTTTTGAATAATCTTTTTAATTTCTTCAACTTCTTTATCTGTGTGTTCCTTGGCTTTTTTTGTACATTGCCTGATTTCATTACTGATGTTGTCCCTGAAGTCTTGAAGTGTTGGGTATGCTAATCCTCTGTATTCTACATCTGGCAATTCCAGGATACATCTTCCTCTGGGAGAGACCTTGATTCTCTATTTTTGGAGTTTGTAGAAGCAATCCTGGTCTGCTTCTTTATGTGATTTGATATCGACTGCTGTCTCTGAGCCATCTGTAAGTTATTGTAATAATTTATTTTATGTTTGCTCACAGTGTCCTTTTTGTTTTGTTTCATTTCGATATACTCAGATAGGCTACTAGAGTATGCTAACTTGGTCATTGGAGCCCTTGAAGCACTAATGTCCAGTTACCAGATGGTTAGAACTGTTACCGGGTATATAAGCCTATGAGTCCATTCACTGTTTTTTAATAGAACCAGCTCAGGTGTCCTGACAGTCAGCCACCTACTGTGTGGTTTAAGCTCTCACCTACTATCTTAGAGGAGTAGTGGTGATGGTTGCATACACTGGTTCCTGGTAGCGGCAGGGGGTCGCACCCTGAGGAGGGTAGAGTGCTGACAGCTTTCCCCCAACTGTCAGTGAGGATGTAGCGTCTCTGTTCTCTACAGTGCTCTGTTGAGTGGGCTGTGCAGCTGTGCCTTAGGCACCCAATTCTTATATCCGTAAAGACTGGTAGGCACCATTATCCTCAGACCCCTTTCACGTGGTGCTAGGTGGCATGGATTAAGCCTCAGCCCTCCGGTCTGTACTGTGGGTAGGTGAAGGCTCTGTTTAATAAGTAGAGCAGTATCAGACCTCCAAAACCTGCCTCTCCATCACACAGCTGAAACAATTACAGTCAGACCTCTAACAGATTTGCCTTTGCATTATAATAGCCACCTGGTAGGGAACATAATTTTGAGGTTAATGAATAGCTTGAACATGATGAATGCATTCTAACAAATATATCTCATCAATTAAAACTGTATATTGAGGTGTTTATGACATTTTTCTTCTTTTGTTGTAGGTTACCCTTGAGTCATCAGATTATAAACCACCTGATAAATCCACTAGAATCCTTCCTACCTACTTAAGGTGGCCTAGTGAATCCAGGGTTTCTGATAAATACACTCATTTTAATACAATGAGCTCAGTGTAAAATCATGTGTTTCCTTCCCTGACTTTTGTTATGAGAATCCCTTTCAAAATAATTTTTCATATTTATGATCAAATTAATGAGCAAAATATTGTAAAACTTTTAATATCTATTCTCTCCTTCTAAGTAAGAATTTTTCATCCCATGGATAAGGGCAGACCTGATAGACGTTATACACTAAAAGACAGTCTAGGAGTGGTAAATACACACAAGAAGAATTTTAAAGGCAACTACTTCAGGTGAGGTAATCAGTGGTTTCTAAATAATGCATGACCAATCTCAAGAGGTAGAGGAAGAGGAATGCTTCTGTTGGGAAAGGAGGTTGGGTGGAACTTTTAGATTCAGGTACGCAGAGTCATTGACATTCACAGAGACAGTGTCTTCTCAATTCAAAATTCTTCCATCTATTTGTTGATTCATTTAACAAACATTTTACTGACTGAGTGATCTACATCAAGCCATTTGGCAGGCACTTCTGAGCAAAATGTTCTCTTTGCTCACAAAATGCTCATAATTTATCAAAAGAAAAGGTCAAGAGAAAAGATGTTGCAGTACGTTGTAAAAATAGCTATCATATTGATAATCATACCACTAGGCTTGTCGTTCTACTAGGCTTGTGTCATCCTAAATAACCACTTGTGAAAAAAAATAGACAGTGAAAAACGTATGAATAGCGGCTGAACATTGTCTCATATAATGCTGGAAGATTGCAAGCACCTCAGGTTGGAAGGCACTCAGAGTATGACTGGGGAAAAGCTGCCTCCTCAAGGTACACTCGACCTTAATGACGTAGATGGAGTCAAGCTTTCAGGACCTTCATTTGCTGGTATGGCATGACTCAGAATTGGAAGAACCAGCTGCGAACATCCACTAATAATCAGTATGGAATTTATGAAGTATGAATCTAGGGAAATTGAAAGTCAACAAAAATTATATGAAATGTATAAAGATCAATATCCTGGGCATTAGATAGCTGAAAAGGGCTAGTAGTTGCCATTTGGGTTAAGGCAATCGTATGGTCTACTATGCCAGGAATGAAAAATTAAAGAGGAACAGCATCACATTCATCTTCAAAAAGAACATTTCAAGATCTATCCTGAAGTACAATGCTGTCAGTAATAGAAAAATATCGACATGCCTACAAGGAAGACCAGTTAATATGACTATTATTCGAATTTAAGAAGCAATCACTAAGGCCAAAGATGAGGAAATTGAAGATTTTTACCGATTTCCAAATCTAAAATTGATCAAACATACTGGTAATTACTGGTGATTGAAATGTGAAAGTTGAAAACAAAGAAGAAGGATTGAACAACAGTTGGAATATGTGCCTTTGGTGATAGAAATGACACCAGAGATCCTGTGATAGAGTTTTGCAAGACCAGCAACTTCTTCACAGCAATTATCTTTTTTTCAATAACATAAATTGCAACTATACACATGGATCTCACCAGACAGATTGCACAGGAATCAAATTGACTCCATCTGTAGAAAGAGGCAATGGAAAAGCTCAATATCATCAGTCAGAACAAGTCCAGGGGCTGACTTCAGAACAGATCATCCACTGCTCATATATAAGTTCACGCTGAAGCTGAAGAAAATTAGAGCAAATCCACAAGAGCCAAAATACCACCTTGAATATCTCACCTGAATTTAGACACCATTCCAAGAATAGATTTGATGCACTGAACACTAATGACTGAAGACCAGACAAGTTGTGGAATGACATTAAGGACATCAGACACGAAGAATGCAAAAGGTCATTAAAAAGGAAAGACCACTCCAACAAAGCTGGCATTAATCCAAAAAACACAAAATAATAAATGTTGGAAAGGCTGCGGAGAGATTGGAACTCTTATACACTGCTGGTGGGAATGTAAAATGGTACAACCACTTTGCGAATCTATCTGGCGTTATCTTAAACAGTTAGAAATAGAACTACCATACAACCCAGAAATCCCACTCCTCGGAATATATCCTAGAGAAATAAGAGCCTTCACACAAACAGATATATGCACACCCATGTTTATTGCAGCTCTGTTTACAATAGCAAAAAGCTGGAAGCAACCAAGGTGTCCATCAAAGGATGAATGGTTAAATAAATTGTGGTATATTCACACAACATAATACTACGCATCGATAAAGAACAGTGACGAATCTCTGAAACATTTCATAACATGGAGGAACCTGGAAGGCATTATGCTGAGCGAAATTAGAGGCAAAAGGACAAATATTGTATAAGACCACTATTATAAGATCTTGAGAAACAGTATAAACTGAGAAGAACACATAGTTCTGTGGTTACGAGGGGGGGAGGGAGGGTGGGAGAGGGTTCTTTACTGATTAATTAGTAGATAAGAACTGCTTTAGGTGAAGGGAAGGACAATACTCAATACATGGAAGGTCAGCTCAACTGGACTGGACCAAAAGCAAAGAAGTTTCCGGGATAAACTGAACGCTTCAAAGGTCAGCGGAGCAAGGACGGGGGTTTGGGGACCATGGTTTAAGGTGACTTCTAAGTCAATTGGCAAAATAATTCTATTATGAAAACATTCTGCATCCCACTTTGGAGAGTGGCGTCTGGGATCTTAAATGTTAACAAGCGGCCATCTAAGATGCATCAATTTGCCTCAACCCTCCTGGATCAAAGGAGAATGAAGAACACCAAGGTCACACGATAACTAAGAGCCCAAGAGACAGAAAGGGCTACAAGAACCAGAGACCTACATCATCCTGAGACCAGAAGAACTAGTTGGTGCCCGGCCACAACCGATGACTGCCCTGACAGGAAGCACAACAGAGAACCCTTGAGGGAGAAGGAGATCAGTGGGATGCAGACCCCAAATTCTCATAAAAAGACCAGACTTAATGGTCTGACTGAGACTAGAGGAACCGCAACGGTCATGGTCCCCAAACCTTCTGTTGGCCCAGGACAGGAACCATTCCCGAAGACAACTCATCAGACATGAAAGGGACTGGACAGTGGGTAGGAGAGAGATGTTGGCGAAGAGTGAGCTATTTATATCAGGTGGACACTTGGGACTGTGTTGGCATCTCCTGTCTGGAGGGGGGATGGGAGGTCAGCGGAGAGAGTTGGAAGCTGGCAAAATTGTCACGAAAGTAGAGACTGGAAGGGCTGACTTATTAGGGGGAGAGCAAGTGGGAGTATGGAGTAAGGTGTATATAAACTTATATGTGACAGTCTGACTTGATTTGTAAACGTTCACTTGAAGCTCAGTAAAAATTAATTAAAAAAAGGAAAGACCAAAATGGATGTCAGAAGAGACTCTGAAACTTGCTCTCGAATTTTGAGTAGCTAAAGCGAATGGAAGGAATGATGAAGTAAAATAGTTGAACAGAAGATTTCAAAGGGTGGCTTGAGAAGACATAGTAAAGTATTATAGAGAAATGTACAAAGACATGGTATTAGAAACCAAATGGAAAGAACACACTCAGCATTTCTCAAGCTGAAAGAACTGAAGAATAAATTCAAGCCTTGAGTTGCAATATTGAAGGATTCTGCTGGGAAAATACTGAACAATGGAGGAAACATCAAAAGAAGATGGAAGGAATACACAGAGCCACTGTACCAAAAAGAATTGGTCAATGATCAACCATTTTAGGAGGCAGGATATGGCCAAGAACCAATGGTAGTGAAGGAAGAAGTCCAAGCTGCACTGAAGGCATTAAGAAAAAAAGGGTCCAGGAATTAAGAGCTACCAATTGAGTTGTTTCAACAAATGGATGCAGTACTAGAGGTGTTCACCTGTCTATGCCAAGAAATTTGGAAGACAGCTACCTGGCCAGACAAAAGTGCCCATTCCAACGAACGGTGATCCCACAGAAAGTGGAAATTATCAAACAATATCATTAATATCACACACAAGTAAAATTTTGCTGAAGATCATTCAAAAGCAGTGGCGACAGTACATTATGGGAACTGCCAGAAATTCAAACTGGATTAAGAAGAGGACATAAAACAAGGGTTATCGTTGCTGCGTAGATCATAACAAATTATGGATAGCACTACAAAGAATGGGAATTCCAGAACACTTAATTGTGCTTATAAGGAAACTGTACATGGACCAAGAGGCAGTTGTTCAAACAGAACAAGGGGGTTCAGCAAGGTTTAAAATCAGAAAAGGTGTATATCAGGGTCATATCCTTTCACCATATTTATTGAATCTGTATGCTGAGCAAATAATCCAAGAAGACGGAGTACATTAAGAATAATGTGACATCTGGATTGGAGGAAGAATCATTAACAACCTGTGATATGCAGAGGACATGACCTTGCTTGCTGAAAGCCAAGAGGACTTCAAGCACTTACTGATGAATATCAAAGACTAGAGCCTTCAGTATGGTTTACACCTCAAAATAAACAACAACAACAACAAAAAAACAAATCCAAAAATCTTCACAAGTGGACCAATTAGAGTATCGCGATAAATGGAGAAAAGATTGAAGTTGTCAAGGATTTCATTTTACTTAGATTCACAATAATGCCCACAGAAGCAGCAGTCAACAAATCAAAGGATGCATTGCACTGGGAAAATCTGCTGCAAAAGACCTCTTTAAAGAGTCCAAAAGCAAAGATGTTACTTTAGGGACCAAGATGTGTCTGACCCAAGCCATAGTATTTTAACTCACCTCATATGCAGACGAAAGCGGGACAATGAATAAGGAAGGTCAAAGAAGATTTGATGACTTTGAATTATGGTGTTGGCAAAGAATACCACGGACTGACAGAAGAATGAACAAATCCTTCTTGGAAGAAGTTCAGCCAGAATGCCCCTTAGAAGCAAGCATGGTGACACATTATCTCAAGTGCTTTGGCCATGTTATCAGGTGGGACCAGTACCTTGAGAAGGACATCATGCTTGGAAAAGTAGAGGGTCAGAGAAAAAGAAGATTCTCAACTAGATGGATTGACACAGCAGCTGCAAAAATGGGCTCAAACATAGTGGTGATTTTGTGAATGGAGAAAGATAGGCTGTGTTTCTTTCTGTTGTACGTGATGTCGCTATGAGTCGCAACCAACTGATGGTAACTAACAAGAACACAAATATTTGTTCTCAAGTACTTGGTTGGGCAACAATCTAGCTAACGGAATCTTAATATATTGCATAATGGAGTCCAGAAAATGTTTCCTGTTTGAGATAAAACCTCTGATCAGAAGAATGATTCATAAAGATTCAGAGTAGTGAAGCATCAGAATCTTGTTGACGTGTCATATAGTGTTTAAATCATTTCTAGTTGTCTGTTGGAGTAATGTCCCCTCAGATTTGTATTTAAAGCAATTTACAATTTTTAGCTTATTATTATTATATGTAATTGGTAGGTCCTCAACACCAGTCTCCATAAGAGATTACTTTTTCTTCCTTCCTTTTATTTTAATTAACTCCCTTGAGTCTCTTATGAACAAACTGATAAAGCTGTAGCAAGTGTGCAATTTTGTGCACAATTGCAAACATAGTCATTCTTTGTTATGAAAAGTGGGTTCCTTTAATCTGAGAGCGTTCCTAAAATATCCTTCTCTTAGAAAAGCATATTTTCGTTTAAGTTTAAATAATTAAGGGAAAAAAATCCAGAAAAATTCTATCTGGCAATTAGAAAGCATATTCTAATTGAGTTATCTATAGTATCCTGGTCCTGTGATTTTTGTAGCATATGTGAAATTGGGAAATATTAACAGATGGGTATACTTTCCCAATTGCCCCTTTGATTTAAATCCTTCTCAAGAAAAACACTGGAATTAAAGTTCTTATTCAAATAATTGAATGTTTTCTAATATTACAAAAGGAATAATATCCATCATTTATTGTTTGACTTTTGTTTATGCCATATGCCCTTAGGGGAAAAAGAGTATCAACACTCCCTGCATACGGCAAGTCACTTGTAATTTGGAATAAATGTGTAGATAATAAAATTAGACAACTCTACACATACAATGGTAATTACCATTGACATCTCAGGCATCACGTATTTTCTATATGTAGATGCAGTACTCAAAGCTGCCTGAATATACAGGGATACATATAAACTGTAGCATGATAGATTTTTTAAAAATAATTTTTATTGTGCTTTAAGTGAAAGTTTACAAATCAAGTCAGTCTGTCACATATAAGCTTATATACACCTTACTACATACTCCCATTTACTCTCCCCCTAATGAGCCAGCCCGCTCCCTCCTGCCAGTCTCTCCTTTCGTGACCATTTTTCCAGTTTCTAACCCTCTCTACCCTCCCATCTCCACTCCAGACAGGAGATGCCAACACACTCTCGTGTCCACCTGATACAAGTAGTTCACTCTTCATCAGCATCTCTCTCCAACCCATTGTCCAGTCCCTTCCATGTCTGATGAGCTGTCTTCGGGAATGGTTCCTGCCCTGGGGCAAGAGAAGGTTTGGGGACCAAGACCACCGGGATTCTTCTAGTCTCAGTCAGACCATTAAGTCTGGTCTTTTTATGAGAATTTGGGGTCTGCATCCCACTGTTCTCCTGCTCCCTCAGGGGTTCTCTGTTGTGCTCCCTGTCAAGGCAGTCATCGGTTGTGGCCAGGCACCATCTAGTTCTTCTGGTCTCAGGATGATGTAAGTCTCTAGTTCATGTAGCCATTTCTGTCTCTTGGGCTCATAGTTATCGTGTGACCTTGGTGTTCTTCATTCTCCTTTGATCCAGGAGGGTTGAGATCAATTGATGCATCTTAGATGGCCACTTGTTAGCATTTAAGACCCCAGACGCCACACTTCAAAGTGGGATGCAGAATGTTTTCATAATAGAATTTATTTTGCCAATGGATTTAGAAGTCCCCTTAAGCAATAGTCCCCAAATCCCCGTCCTTGCTCTGCTGACCTTTGAAGCATTCAGTTTATCCTGGAAACTTCTTTGCTTTTGGTCCAGTCCAGTTGAGCTGAACTTCCCTGTATTGAGTATTGTCCTTCCCTTCACCTAAAGTAGTTCTTATCTACTAATTAATCAGTAAAAAACCCTCTCCCACCCTCCCTCCCTCCCCTCTCTCGTAACCACAAAAGTATGTGTTCTTCTCAGTTTATACTATTTCTCAAGATCTTATAATAGTGGTGTTATACAATATTTGTCCTTTTGCATCTAAGTTCACTCAGTGTAATGCCTTCCAGGTTCCTCCATGTTCTAAAATGTTTCACAGATTCTTCACTGTTCTTTATCGATGCATAGTATTCCATTGTGTGAATATACCATAATTTATTTAACCACTCATCCATTTATGGACACCTTGGTTGCTTCCAGCTTTTTGCTATTGCAAACAGAGCTGCAATAAACATGGGTGTGCATATATCTCTTCGTGTGAAGGTTCTTATTTTTCTAGGGTATATTCCGAGGAGTGGGATTTCTGGGTTGTATATGGTTTTTATGGTAGTTCTATTTCTAACTTTTTAAGAAAATGCCAGATAGATTTCCAAAGTGCTTGTACCACTTTACATTTCCACCAGCAGTGTATAAGAGTTCCAATCTCTCTGCAGCCTCTCCAACATTTATTATTTTGTGTTTTTTGGATTAATGCCAGCCTTGTTGGAGTGAGATGGAATCTCTTCATAGTTTTAATTTGCATTTCTCTAATGGCTAATGATCGAGAGCATTTTCTCATGTACCTCTTAGCTGCCTAAATACCTCCTTTAGTGAAGTGCACGTTCATATCCTTTGCCCACTTTTTGACTGGGTTGTTTGTCTTTTTGTGGTTGAGCTTTAACAGAGTCATATAGATTTTAGAGATCAGGCGCTGGTCAGAGATGTCGTAGCTGGAAATTTTTTCCCAATCTGTAGGTGGTCTTTTTCCTCTTTTGGTGAAGTCTTTAGATGAGCATAGGTGTTTGATTTTTAGGAGCTCCCAGTTATCTGGTTTCTCTTCGTCATTTTTGGTAATGTTTTGTATTCTGTTTATGCCTTGTATCAGGGCTTCTAACGTTGTCCCTATTTTTTCTTCCATGATCTTTATCGTTTTAGACTTCAGGTTTAGTTTTTTGATCCATTTGGAGTTCGTTTTTGTGCATGGTGTGAGGTATGGGTTCTGTTTCATTTTTTTGCAAATGGATATCCAGTTATGCCAGCACCGTTTGTTAAAAAGACTATCTTTTCCCCAATTAACTGACAGTGGGCCTTTGTCAAATATCAGCTGCTCCTACGTGGATGGATTTATTTCTGGGTTCTCAATTCTGTTCCATTGGTCTATGTGTCTGTTGTTGTATCAGTACCAGGCTGTTTTGACTACTGTGGCTGTATAATATGTTCTAAAGTCAGGTAGAGTGAGGTCTCCCACTTTCTTCTTCTTTTTCAGTCATGCTTTACTTATCTGGGGCTTCTTTCCCTTCCATATGAAGTTGGTGATTTGTTTCTCCACCACCTTAAGAAATGTCATTGGAATTTGGATCGGAAGTGCATTGTATGTATAGATGGCTTTTGGTAGAATAGACATTTTTACTATGTTAAGTCTTCCTATCCCTGAGCAAGGTATGTTTTTCCACTTATGTAGGTCCGTTTTAGTTTCTTGCAGTAGTACCTTGTAGTTTTCTTTGTATAGGTCTTTTACATCTTTGGTAAGATTTATTCCTAAGTATTTTATCTTCTTGGGGGCTACTGTAAATGGCATTGATTTGGTGATTTCCTCTTTGATGTACTTTTTGTTGGTATAGAGAAATCCAGCTGATTTTTGTATGTTTATCTTGTATCCCGATACTCTGCTGAATGCTTCTATTAGTTTCAGTAGTTTTCTGGAGGATTCCTTAGGGTTTTCTGTGTATAAGGTCATGTCATCTGCAAATAGAGATAATTTTACTTCTTCCTTGCCAATCCGGATGCCCTTTATTTCTTTGTCTAGCCTAATTGCTCTGGCTAGAACCTCTAGCACAATGTTGAATAAGAGCGGTGATCAAGGGCATCCTTGTCTGGTTCCCGTTCTCAAGGGAAATGCCTTCAGGCTCTCTCCATTTAGAATGATGTTGGCTGTTGGCTTTGTATAGATGCCCTTTATTATGTTGAGGAATTTTCCTTCAATTCCTATTTTGCTGAGAGTTTTTATCATGAATGGGTGTTGGACTTTGTCAAATGCCTTTTCTGCATCAATTGATAAGATCATGTGGTTTTTTTGCTTTTGTTTTATTTATATGGTGGATTACATTAACGGTTTTTCTAATATTAAACCAGTCTTGCATACCTGGTATAAATCCCACTTGGTCGTGGTGGATTATTTTTTTGATATGTTTTTGAATTCTATTGGCTAGAATTTTGTTGAGGAGTTTTGCATCTGTGTTCATGAGGGATATAGGTCTGTAATTTTCTTTTTTTGTCATGTCTGTACTTGGTTTTGGTATCAGTGATATGGTGGCTTCATAGAATGAGTTAGGTAGTATTCCAGTATTTTCTATGCTTTGAAATGCCTTTAGTAGTAGTGGTGTTAACTCTTCTCTGAAAGTTTTGTGGAACTCTGCAGTGAAGCCGTCCGGGCCAGGGTTTTTTTTTTTTGTTGGGAGTTTTTTGATTACCTTTTCAATCTCTTTTTTTGTTATGGGTCTATTTAGTTGTTCTAATTCTGATTGTGTTAGTTTAGGTAGGTAGTGTTTTTCTAGGAATTCATCCATTTCTTCTAGGTTTGCAAATTTGTTAGAGTACAATTTTTCATAATAATCTCATGTGATTCTTTTAATTTCAGTTGGGTCTGTTGTGATGTGGCCCATCTCGTTTGTTATTCGGGTTATTTGTTTCCTTTCCTGTATTTGTTTAGTCAGTCTGGCCAATGGTTTATCAATTTTGTTAATTTTTTCAAAGAACCAGCTTTTGACTTTGTTAATTCTTTCAATTGTTTTTCTGTTCTCTATTAATTCATTTAGTTCAGCTCTAATTTTTATTATTTGTCTTCTTCTGGTGCCTGATGGATGCTTGTGTTGTTCGCTTTCTATTTGTTCAAGTTGTAGGGACAGTTCTCTGATTTTGGCTCTTTCTTCTTTATGTATGTTTGCATTTATCAATATAAATTGACCTCTGAGCACTGCTTTCCCTTTGTCCCAGAGGTTTTGATAGGAAGTGTTTTCATTCTCGTTGCGTTCTATGAATTTCTTTATTCCCTCCTTAATGTCTTCTATAACCCAGTCTTTTTTGAGCAGGGTATTGTTCAGTTTCCAAGTATTTCATTTCTTTTCCCTTATTTTTCTGTTATTGATTTCCACCTTTATGGCCTTATGGTCTGAGAAGGTGCTTTGTAATATTTCTATGTTTTGGATTCTGCAAAGGTTTGTTTTATGACCTAATATGTGATCTATTCTAGAGAATGTTCCATGGGCATTAGAAAAAAAAGTATACATTGCAGCTCTTGTGTGGAGTGTTCTGTATAAGTCTATGAGGTCGAGTTGGTTGATTGTAGCAATTAGGTGTTCCGTGTCTCTATTGAGGGAAGTCCTATCCTCCTCCGAAAGTGGTGTGTTGAAGTCTCCTGCTATAATTGTGGAGGTGTCTATCTCACTTTTCAGTTCTGTTAAAGTTTGTTTTATGTATTTTGCAGCCCTGTCTTTAGGTGCATAAATATTTAATATGGTTATATCTTCCTGGTCAGTTGTCCCTTTTATCATTATGTAGTGTCCTTCTTTATCCTTTGTGGTGGATTTAACTTTAAAGTCTATTTTGTCAGAAATTAATATTGCTACTCCTTCTCTTTTTTGCTTATTGTTTTCTTGGTATATATTTTTTTCCATCCTTTGAGTTTTTGTTTGTTTGTGTCTCTAAGTCTAAGGTGTGTCTCTTGTAGGCAGCATATAGATGGATCTTGTTTCTTTATCCAGTCTGAAACTCTCTGTCTCTTTATTGGTGCATTTAATACATTTACATTCAGCGTAATTATAGATAAGTATGTGTTTAGTGCTGTCATTTTGATGCCTTTTTGTGTGTGTTGACAATTTCCTTTTTCCACTTGCTTTTTTGTGCTGAGACGTTGTTCTTTGTAAATTGTGTGTTCCTCATTTTCCTAGTAGTCGAATTTATGTTTGCTGAGTCGTTATGTTTTTCTTGGTTTTTATTTTGAGTTATGGAATTGTTATACCTCTTTGTGGTTACCTTAAAATTTACCCCTATTTTTCTAAGTAAAAACCTAACTTGTATTCTCCTATATCGCCTTGTTTCCCTCACCATATGTCAGCTCTATGCTTCCTGTATTTAGTCCCTCTTTTTGAGTATTGTGATCTTTTGCATAATGACTTCAATGATTCCCCGTTTTGAGCATTTTCTTCTTTTCAAAATTAATCTTAATTTGTTTTTGTGATTTCCCTATTTGAGATGATATGAGGATGTTCTGTTCTGTGACCTTGTGTTGTGCTGGTATCGGACATTATTGATTTTCTGACCAAACTATTTCCTTTAGTATTTCTTGTAGCTTTGGTTTGGTTTTTGCAAATTCTCTAAGCTTGTGTTTATCTGTAAATCTTTTAATCTCACCTTCTTATTTGAGAGAGAGTTTTGCGGATATATGATCCTTGGCTGGCATTTTTCTCCTTCAGTGCTCTATATATGTCATCCCAATGCCTTCTTGACTGCATGGTTTCTGCTGAGTAGTCTGAACTTATTCTTATTGATTCTCTTTTGTAGGAGACCTTTCTTTTATCCCTGGCTGCTTTTAAAATTTTCTCCTTATCTTTGGTTTTGGCAAGTATGATGATAATATATCTTGGTGATTTTCTTTTTGGATCAATCTTCTATGGGGTTCGATGAGCATCTTGGATAGATATCCTTTCATGATGTCATCATGGTATCTTTTATGATGTCAGGGAAGTTTTCTGCCAACAGATATTCAACTATTCTCTCTGTATTTTATGTTATTCCTCCCCGTTCTGGAACTCCAATCGCACGCAAGTTATTCTTCCTGATAGAGTCCCACATGATTCTTAGAGTTTCTTCCTTTTTTTTTTTTTGATTCTTTTTTCAGATTTTTCTTCAACTATATTGGTGTCAATTGCCTTATCCACCAACTCCCCCACTCTGCATTCTAATTGCTTGATTCTGCTCCTCTGACTTCCTATTGAGTTGTCTAATTCTGTAATTTTACTGTTAATCTTTTGCGTTTCTGAATGCTGTCTCTCTATGGATTCTTTCAGCTTATTAATTTTTCCACTATGTTCTTGAATAATCTTTTTGATTTCTTCAACTGCTTTATCAGTGTGTTCCTTGGCCTTTTGTGTAGATTGCCTTATTTCATTTATGAGGTCATCCCTGATGTCTTGAAGCATTCTGTATATTAGTTTTTTATATTCTGCATCTGGCAATTCCAGGATTGTATCTTCATTTGGGAAAGATTTTCATTCTTTAATTTGGGGAGTTGTAGAAGAATCATGAGCTGCTTCTTTATGTGGTTTGATATCGACTACTGTCTCCGAGCCATCTATAAGACATTGTAATGATTTATTGTATATTTGCTCACTGAGTCTTATCTTGTTTTGTTTTCTTTCAATATACGTAGATGGGCTACTAGATTGTGCTGTCTTGATTGTTGTAGCCTTTGAATCACTTATGTCCTATTACCAGGTGGTTTGGGCTGTTACCAGATATATAAGCCTAAGAGTCCATTTACCATTCTTGAGTAGAATCTGATTTTGGGTCACCAAGTGTGTGCAGTAGACTGTCACCTATTAACTGAGAGGAGTAGTGGTGATAGTTGTGTGAACCAGATTCTAGTAGCAGCAGGGGGTCACACTCCAGGGGGACAGGATGTTGACAGGCTTCCCCCAAGTGCCCGTGAAGTAGATGTGTCTCTATTCCTAAAGCACTTTGGTGGGTGGACATATAGGACATAGTAGAACTGCCTTATAGGATTTCCAAGGAGTGACTTGTGGATTCACCATAGCCCTTAATCACTGTGCCACCAGGGCAATTTGAATCTGTATACCTGCCTATCATCTATCTATGTATCTGTCTGTCTGTCTTTCTGTCTGTCGGTCTGTCTGTCGGTTGGTCGGTCTGTTTATCAATCATCTGTCTATCATCTATTAATCTATCATCTATCTATCTATCTGTCTATCCATCTATCTAATCATCTATCATCTCTCTATCATCTAACCTATTTTCCAAAGCCAAAAAGAAACTCAAATATAAATATAAAATATTGGGGAAAAATACTTGAAAATAGGGACATGGTAGATTATTATTGCTATAAATTGCTATAAAACCATTGTCGTTGAGTTGGTTCCAACTCACAGAGACCCTATAGGACAAAGTAGAGCTGCCCCATAGGGTTTCCAAGGAGTGTCTGGTGGATTCGAACTGCTGACCTTTTTGGTTAAGAGCCATAGCTCTTAAACAGCATGCCACCAGTGTTTCCTATAGCACCTCAGATTGTCAATAGCTGTCATTCAAAACCAAAACAAAAATTTTATAAGAAAATACACATTTTTGCTACATTAAGTAGAGTGAGAAAAAATGAAATTAGGGAAAACACATCCTTCTATGCAAGGGTCAAACATTTTTATTCAAGTGAGATGCATATATTAATAACCTAGTGGAATGATTTTTAAAATGAATAAGGTAATTGATTTAGAGATAGAAAAATACCCTAATTTAAATACCCAATGGGACCTGTATATTAACTCTGAAATTAAAGACATGAATGTTCAGATAGCACTTCAACATCTTCATTAAAATAAAGAGAAAATATCTCTTTTCCACCATGGATATACATACAAGACAGTAGTCTACTGAACATAAATTATACGATTAACTATGTAGCAAACAACGGGCCTATTCATCTATAGAGAAATTTTTTACTTATGTATTTAAAAAAAGTGAAGTTGATGTCAGAAATAATATAATTAGGATCACAAGTGACTACTGGCTCTCACTTCTATACTAGTCCTAGACTAACAAAAAGATTTAAAGAAACTCCTTATTCCTAGTAATTAACATTACCCTCATCATTAGACTAAGAAGACAAAATTATTTACTGTAGTCTGCACAAACAGGAAAAAAGTAATATTTAAGACTTTATAGATTGAATCCAAGACAAAGATAAAGAAAATAATTGATTGTGCTTGTTTTTCCTACAGCTACATTTCTTTCCCTACTTTATTTAGACTTTTGAAATTACTAACTGTATCTTGAAGATATTTCAAAATGATGAGTTCAAATGCAACAGATTATGAGAATACTGATGATTTGGAATCAGAAAAAATAAACACTGAAGAAAATAAGTCAAAGGAACAATGGAGCAGTACTGCATCAAAGCTAAAATTAATGGCGTATACTGGAGAATTTTGATCATACGGAAAATATATTACTCCTAATAATTCTATATGTTTGATAAATTTAAAGTCTTTTCATAAAGTAAAAGATGTTGAACATGCGTAGTAAATTGACACTGGCAAAGTTGGCAAAATTTTATAAAAACTTATTGCAATAATTTATTAAACGTACACAGAAAACACATCTGAAATAATATTTATCCTCTCTCTATTTAGAACATTTAAGCAGAATTCAGATTATTTGGAAATGATTAGCCAATATTTAAATCACTTTTCAAGTCCAAAGGAGAAAGAGAAGAAAGAACTTCGTATTGTAATAAGTAAAACTTTAATGTATACGGTACAGTGAATTAGAAGATGTTTAGGCTGATCTGTACTATAATTTTCGGGATCACCTGCTTTGTCAAACTGTGACAAATATTTACACTTGTTTACATTTCTGGTTATCAAGTTTTTTTCTGATAGTAGCTTTAAAAAAGATCCTGTTATTTCTGCTTTTGTGTTTTTTTCCCAATGTCGATTTAATAGGATTCATAAGTGAAATGAAGAACCAGTCAAAGGAGATAGAGTTCATTCTCTTGGGACTGACAGATGACCCAGAGTTGCAAATTGTGATTTTTATATTTCTCTTTCTCAATTACATTTTGAGTGTGATGGGGAACTTAGCTATCATCCCCCTCACGCTGTTGGATCTTCGCCTCAAGACGCCAATGTATTTTTTTTCTCTGAAATTTCTCCCACTTGGAAATCTTATTGACAACAATATCTATTCCTAGATTTCTGACAAGCATTGTGACTAAAAACAAAATCATTTCCTGCAATGGTTGTGCATCTCAATTGTTCTTTTTCCTCTTAATATGTGTTACAGAGTTTCACCTTCTGCCTGTCATGTCTTATGACCCTTATGCAGACATCTGCAAACCGTTGCATTATCCCATCATTATGAGAAGCCAAGTGTGCTACCAACTGGTACTCAGTTCATGGACAGCTGGCTTTCTGATTACCTTTCCACCGTTGGTCATAGGGCTGAAACTAGAACTCTGTGCTTCCAAAGTAATGGATCATTTCATGTGTGACACTTCTATTTTACAGATGTCTTGCATAGACTCTCACTTCCTAGAATTAATTTCATTTGTTTTTATCAGCTATAATACTTGTGGTCACATTGCTGTTAGTGATTTTTTCCTATACATATATAATCAAGACCATTCTAAAAATCCCTCCTACTCAGAAAAGAACGCTTTTTCCACTTGTTCTGCCCACATGATTGTAGTTTTCCTTACTTATGGTAGCTGTATCTTCATTTACATGAAGCCATCAGCAAAAGAAAGGGTGAATTTATCCAAAGGTATAGCTGTTATCTATGCTTCATTTGCTCCTTTATTAAATCTCTTCATTTATAGTCTAAGGAACCAGCAAGTGAAACAAGTTTTCAAGGATACATTCAAAAAGATTGTCACTGTTTTCAAAAAATGAGGAAAAAATTTTAAAATTTTGATGTAAACATTAAATAAAGATTATTGCTCCTATGTTCCTGTTTACTTAATCTGTTCTTTCAATTAATTGACTCTCTTATAGCATTTTAAACAAATTCAGTGTGATTCACTCTTCCCTACTTCTCTTTATGATTAATATTTCCTGCAGTGTTATAGAATTCTCCCTTTTAGGTTTCACCACAAATTTATTATTATTACCTCCCAAGATATGGAACTCTTTTTCCCTTAAAAAAAAAACTGAGAAAAAATCCAATTATAATTATTTATTAATATACCGTGTACAGAAGTCCTGATGGTGTAGATGTTAATTGCTATGGCTGCTAACCAAAAGGTTGGCAGTTCAAATCCACCAGGTCCTCTGTGGAAACCCTATGGGGCAATTCTATTCTATCCTATAGGGTCGCCAGGAATCAGAATCAACTCACCGTCATCGGGTTTGGTTTTTCATTTTATACCCTGTACAAATGGTTGGATGAGTATAATTGATTAACATCCATTTAGTATAGTATGCTTATCCTAGGTTCTACACTGGTCAAAATTTTGGTCCTTATTAGGATGAAAAAGCTTACTGTGGAGGAAACAAAGAAACCAACAAATATCATAGATAGTAATTTCTCTTATAATGGAGCAATATACAGAATTATGTGTTCATAGTAATGAATGCTTAATTATTTTAGTGAATCAGGAATGCAGTTCGAAAAGAGGTGATTCTTGTGACACTTGCAATATACATGAAAGAACGTGTAAAGGAATGATATAGACGTGTATAAGAGCATGCACACTATTCGGGGGCACTAGGAAGTAGTTCAAATACTGCTAGCTAGTATCACTAACCCAAAAATGAGTAGCACAGTGTTCTGTGTCAGCTAGCCAGGTTGTAACTCCAGATTTACATGTCAGCCTGGTTAAGTTTCCCAAACTCTCTATCGATAAGTTTCTCCATTCATGAGATATAAATAACAATTGTTCTTACTTGATAAGGTTATTTTCAGAATGAAATGAAGTATGTATAAAACAATTCAAGGTCACCACGTGGCCTACAATGAGCTCTCAATAAGTGTTAGCTGCCCTTTGGGAGGAAAAATTGTGTCAGTTAGGGTAGATTGTAACAACGCAAGAAAAAGAGGAAGGCTTTAAATCATAAAAAAAATTGTTATTTTTGTTGTTAAACAGTGCCGTCAAGTCAGTTCGACTCATAGCGACCCCATGTACAAAGGACAGAAACATGGGTCCTGCGCCACCCTCACAATTGTTGCTATGTTTGAGCCCATTGTGGTAGGCACTGTGTCAATTCATCTTGTTGAGGATCCTCCTATTTTTTGTAGATCTTCTGCTTTAGCAATCATGATATCTCTCTCAAGGTACTTGTCTCTTATAATAACATGTCTAAAGTACTTGAAGTCTCGCCATCTTCATTTCTAAGGAGCACTCATTCTGTACTTTTTTGAAGACAGATTTTTTCACCCTCCTGGCAGTCCATGGTATAGTCAATAAAAAAAAATAAAAATAAATAACTTTTTTTTCAATACCCTCTGCCAATGCCATAATTCAAATGGAAAAATTTTTCTTCAGTAATTTTTATTCCTTGTCCTGCCTTTGCATGCATATGTGGCAATTAAAAATATCATGGCTTGGGTGGGGTCCACCTTAGTCCTAAAAGTGAGGTCTTTGTTTTTAACACTTTAAAGAGGTCTTTTGCAACAGATTTGTCCAATGCAATGTGTTGTATGATTTCTTTTTTCATTTGACCTTTTTCTTTTTTTGTATTGTAATTTTTTTTTTAATTTAGATGAAGGTTTACAGAGCAGATTTGTTGCTCATTAAACAATTAATAAACATATTGTTTTGTGACATTAGTTACCAACCCCATAACATATCAACGGTCTCCCTTCTCAACCTTGGGTTCCCTATTACCAGATTTCCTGTCCCCTCCTCCCATCTCATCCTTGCCCCTGGGTTTGTGTGACTATTTACTCTCATTTTGTTTTATGAGCCTGTCTGATCTTTGGCTGAAGGGTGAACCTCAGGAATGACTTCAGTACTGAATTTAAAGTGTGTCCAGGGGGCATACTCTGGGTGTTTCTCCAGGCTCTGTCAGACCAGTAAGTCTAGTCTTTTTTTGTGAGTTAGAATTTTGTTGTACATTTTTCTCCAGCTCTGTCCAGGACCCTGTATTGTGATCCCTGTCAGAGCAGTACGTGGTGGTAGCCAGGCAACACGTAGTTGTGCTAGACTCAGTCTGGTGGAGGCTGTGGTAGTTGTGGTCCATTAGTCCTTTGGACTAATCTTTCCCTTGTGTCTTTGGTTTTCTTCATTTTCCCTTGCTCCAGATGGGGTGGGACAAGTGGAGTATCTTAGATGGCCACTCACAAGCTTTTAAAATGCCAGAAGCTACTCACCAAAGTAGGATGTAGAACATTTTCTTTATAAACTATGTTATGTCGATTGAGATAGATGTCCCCCGAGGCTGTGGTCGCCAGCCCACAGCCCAGTAATTCAGTCCCTCAGAGAGTTTGGATCTATGAAGCTTCCATGTCCTTGCCTTGGTCAAGTTGTGCTGAATTCCCCAGAATTGTGTATTGTCTTACTGTTCACCAAATTTACCACTTATCTATTGTCTAGTTGGCATTTTTCCTTCCCCAACCCTCCCCTTCCTAGGATTGTTTCTTGCTGTGTGTAAGCCTTTTCATGAGTTTTTATAATAGTGGTCTCATGTAGTATTTGTCCTTTTGTGATTAATGTATTACACTCAGCATAATGCCCTCCAGATTCATCCATGTTGTGAGATATTTCACAGATTCATCATTGTTCTTTGTTGTTGCATAGTATTCCATTGTGTGTATGTACTATAGTGGTTTATCCATTCAACTGTTGATGGCACTTAAGTTTTTTCCATCTTTTTGCTATTGTGAATAATGCTGCAATGAACATAGGTGTGCATGTGTCGGTTTGTGGGATGGCTCTTATTTCTCTAGGATATATTCCTAGGAGTAGGATAGCTGTGTCATAAGGTATTTCTATTTCTAGCTTTTTAGGGAAGCTGCTGTACCTTTTTCCAAACTGGTTGCACCATTTTACTTTCCCACCAGCAGTGCATAAGAGATCCAGTCTCTCTGCGGCCTCTCCAACATTTGCTATTTTCAGTTTTTTGGATTTGTGCCAGTAATGTCACGGTGAGACGGTATCTCATTGTGGTTTTGATTTGCGTTTCTCTAATGGTTAGTCATCTCGAGCATTTCCTCATATGTCTGTTAGCTGCCTGAATGTCTTCTTTAGTGAAGTGTCTATTCATATCCTTTGCCCATTATTTTAAATTGGATTATTTTTTTGTTGTAGAGGTATTGGGTTTTCCTATAGATTTTAGAGATTAGACCTTTGTCAGATTTGCTATAGACAGTTTTTTTTCTCAGTCTGTAGGATGTCTTTTTACCCTTTTGGTGAAGTCTTTTGATGAGCATAAGTGTTTAATTTTTAGAAGATCCCAGTTATCTAGCTTATCTTCTGTTGTTTTTGTATTGTTAGTTATGGTTTGTATGCTATTTATGCCATGTATTTGGGCCTCTAGTGTTGACCCTGGTTTTTCTTCTATGATCTTTATAGTTTGGGGTTTTATATTCAGGTCTTTGATCCATTTGAATTAGTTTTTGTGTATGGTGTGACATTTGGGTCTTATTTCATTTTTTTACAGGTGGACATCCAGTTTTGCCGGCACCATTTATTAAAAAGACTATCTTTTCCCCATTTAACGGGCTTTGGACCTTTGTCAAAGATATAGTGACCAGGTGGGTGGACTTCCGTCTGGGCTCTCAGTTCTGTTCCACTGGTCAAAATGTCTGCCGTTGTACCAGTACCAGTTTTTTTGACTACCATAGCTGTATAGTAGGCTCTAAGGTCAAGTAGTAGGAGTCCTCCTACTTTGTTCTTTTACTTCAATAGTGCTTTACTTAGGCATTTTTGCATTGCCTTTTGCTTTGCCTTTTAGTCTTTATTCCTTTCCTTGCCTCGCCGTTTTGCCTTTTTTCTTTTTGCCTTCCCTTTTTTCTTTTTGCTGTTTTGCATTTTTACCTTGCTTTACCTTGCCTTTTCCCTTGTCTTTTTGGATTTTTGCCTTTTTTCCATCTTAACTTTTGCCTTATCTCTTCCTATTTGCATTTTGGCATTGCCTTTTTGCTTTGCCTTTTAGGCTTTGTTCTTTTCCTTTCATTGCCTTTTGTCTTTTTACTTTTTTACCTTTTAGCCTTTTCGCTTGCCTTGCCTTGCTTTGCGTTTTAGCCTTTTTGTCTTCCCTTGTGTTTTTGCTTTTTTCCCTTTCCTTTTTGCCCTGTGTGTTGCCTTTTTGCCTTGACTTTTCCCTTTTAACTTTGCTTTTTTCATTGCCTTTTTGCCATTATGACTTGCCTTTTTACCAGTTTGCCTTCCCTTTTTGCCTTTTTACCATATTGCCTTGCCTTTTCCCTTTTTGTCTTCCCTTTTTGCCTTTTTCCCTTGCGTTTTACCTTTTAGCCTTGTCTTTTGACTTTTTGCCTCTTTTCCTTTTTTACGTTAGCTTTACCTTTTTGGCTATATATACTTTTGCCTTGCCTTTTTGCATTTTTCCCTTTTGCTTTTTTGCCTTTTTGCTTTGCCTTTTTGTTTTTGTGCCTTTTAACCTTGACTTGCCTTTTTTCCCTTTTTGCCTTTTTCCCTTGTCTTTTTGGCTTTTTGACTCTGCCTTTTTACCTTTTGCTTCTTTGTGGTCTTTTTGTCCTTTTGCCTTTCTTTTTTGCCGTTTTTCCTTGCCTTTTCCCCTTTTTGTCTTGCCTTTTTGCCTTACCTTTTCCCTTTTTGCCTTTCCTTTCAGTTTTTTGGCCCCTATTTTTGACTTTTTCTCTCTTTGCCTTTTTTCCTTTTTGCCTTATCTTTTTGCATTTTTGCCCTTTTGCCTTGCCTTTTTGCCTTACCTTTTTTCCATTTTGACTCGCCTTTTTGCCATTTTTCATTTTGACTTCCCTTTTTCCTTTTTTGAATTTTTATCTTGCCTTGCCTTGCCTTTTTGCCTTTTTGCTTGCCTTTCCCTTGGCTTTTTGGATTTTTGCCTTTTTTCCATTTTTACTTTTGCCTTATCTCTCTTCCTTTTTGCATTTTTGCATTGGCTTTTGCCTTTTTGCTTTGCGTTTTAGCCTTTATTCCTTTCCTTTCATTGTCTTTTTGCCTTTTTACTTTTTTGCCTTTTTCCTTCCCTTGCCTTGTTTTATGTTTTGCCTTTTTGTCTTTCCTTGTGTTCTTGCCTTGTTCCCTTTTTCCCTTTCCTTTTTGCCTTGACTTTTTCCCTTTTAACCTTGCCTTTTTCATTGCCTTTTTGCCTTTATGACTTGCCTTTTTACCGATTTGCCTTCAATTTTTGCCTTTTTACTATATTGCCTTGCCTTTTTGCCTTTTCCCTTTTGCCTTGCATTTTACCTTTTTGAATTGTCTTTTGACTTTTCCCCTATTTGCCTTTTGCCCTTTTGCCTTACCTTTTTTCTTTTTGTCCTTTTGCCTTGCCTTTTTACCTTGCCTTTTTCTCTTTTTGCCTTCCCTTTTTCCCTGTTTTGCCTTCTGTTTTAGCTTTTTGCCTTGTCTTTTTTACTTTTTCCCTCTTTGCCTTTTTTCCTTTTTGCCTTTTGCCTTGCCTGTTTTCTTTTTACTTTTTGCCTTTTTACCTTGCCTTGCCTTACCTTTTTGCCCTGCCTTTTTCCCTTGTCTTTTTGGCTTTTGCTTTTTTCCTTTCCTTTTTTCCATTTTAACTTTTGCCTTACCTCTTTTCCTTTTTGCATTTTGTATTGCCTTTTTTCCTTTTTCACATTTTTCCTTGCCTTGCTTTGCATTTTTGTCTTTTTGTCTTGTCTTGTGTTTTTGCCTTTTTGTCTTGACTTGCATTTTGACTTTTTGCCTTCCTGCCTTTTTGCCTTTCCCTCTTTCCTTTTTGCCTTTTTGCAGTGCTTTGCTTTTTTGCCTTTTTCTCTTGACTTTTTGATTTTTCACCTTTTTGCCTTGCCTTTTTGCCTTCAAGCCTTGCCTTCATGCCTTGTGTTTTTGTCTTTTTGCCTTGCCATTTTGTCTTTTTGACTTTCCTTTTTGCCTTGCCTTTTTGTCTTGCCTTTTACCCTATTTGCATTTCCTTTTTGCCTTCATGCCTTGCCTTTTTGCCTTAATGCCTTGCCTTTTTGTCTGTTTGCTTTATTGTCTTCCTTTTTGCCTTCTCTTTTTGCATTTTTACCTTTTGCCTTTTTATATTGCTTGCCTTGCTTTTTGCCATTTTTGACTTGACTGGCCTTTTTTCCTTTTTTTGCCGTGTCTTGCATAGCCTTTTTCTTTGCCATGACTTGCCTTGCCTCTTTGCCTTGCCTAGTGATGCCTTTTTGCCTTTTGGCCATGCTTTTCTTCCTTTTTCCCTGGCCTTTTTACCGTTTCCCCTTTTTTCTTTCGTCTTGCATTTTTGCCTTCACTTTTGGTCTTTCTGCTTTTTTGCATTTTTGTATTGCCTTTTTGCTTTTTTGCCTTTTTACCTTGACATGTCTTGCATTTTTACCTTATTGCATTGCAAGGAGCTCGGCAGATCTGCCCTTTGGAAATGAAATGTTTCCTCAGGAAAACTCCATTGCGGTAGCCCTCTTCTGGAAGTGGAACGAGTATGTAGAGTTAGCGTTAAGAGAGTGTTAAAGCACTTTTTAGCCCAGAAAAAACAAGTGCATGGTGAAATCCTAACAAGCTCAAGTGCCTTTCCACAGTTCAAAGTGTATAAATCTACACTCTTTAGCAAGTAAGTGGGCGAGGAGGCAAAATCAGTCTGTATGTTACTCAGTGAAAGAAAGAACTCGCTGACTTCATCCACTCCTCTGAGAAAAGCAGGTATTATGAGAGACTGTCTGTTATTTTCTCTTTCCAGCAATGAGCTCAGAGAATCTGACCCTTGCAAAAGAAACTTCCCTCAAGAAAAATCCATTGTGGTAGTCCTGTTGTTGAAGCGGAAAAAGTATGTAGTGTTTTCATTAAGAGTTGTGAAAGCAAGTTGTTGACCAAGGAAAACAAAGTGCATGGTGAAATTCTAACAAACCCCGGTGCCTTTCCACAGTTCAAAGTGTGTAACTATACACTGTTTTCCAATTAAGAGAGCACAGAAGCAACATCAACCTCCATGAGTCTCAGTGAAAGAGAGAACACTCTGAGTTCTTCCATTCCTCTGAGGAGAGCAGTTAGAATGAGAAAACCGTCATTTGGTTTCACTTTCCTGCAATGAGCTTGACAGATCTGCCCTTTGCAAACGGAAGGTTTCCTCAGGAACCTATATTGCGGTACCTCTCTTCTGGAAGTGGAACGAGTATGTAGAGTTAGCTTTAAGAGATTGTGAAAGCAGGTGGCTGCCCAGGAAAGACAAAGTGCTTGGTGAAATCCTAACAAGCCCAAGTGCCTTTCTACAGTTTTTAATCTATACACTCTTTTCCAAGTAAGAGAGCACAGAGGCAACATCAGTCTGCATGTTTCTCAGTGAAAGAAAGAACTTCCTGACTTCATCCACTCCTCTGAGAAAAGCAGGTATTATTTGAGAGTGTCTATTCTTTTCTCTTTTCTGCAATGAGCGCAGTAAGTCTGACCATTGCAAACATAAGCTTTCCTCAGGAAAGTCAATGGCAGTAGCCCTGTTCTTGAAGCAGAAAAAGTATGCAGTGTTAGGGTTAAGAGATTTTGAAAGGAAGTATTTGCACAGGGAAAACAAAGTGCATGGTGAAATCCTAACAAACCCAAGTGCTTTTCCACAGTTCAAAGTGTGTAACTACACACTCTTTTCCAAGAGAGCACAGGGGCAACATCACCCTGCATGTTTCTCAGTGAAGGAGCTCTCTGACTTCATCCAGTCCTCTCAAGAAAGCAGTCAGAATGAGAAAACCGTCATTCGGTTTCTGTTTCTTTCAATGGCAAAAGGTCAAAAAGTCAAGACATGAAGGCAAAAAGGCAAGGCAGTAAGGTAAAAAGGATATAAGGTAAACAGGCAAAAAGGCAAGGCATGAAGGCAAAAAGGACAAAAGGCAAAGCAAGGAAAAGCAAAAAGGAAAGGCAAAAATGAAAAATGTGCAAAGGCAAGGCAAAAGGGAAAAAGGCAAGTCAATTTAAAAAGGCAAAAAGCCAAGAAAAAGAGGCAAAAAGGCAAGGGAAAAATGAAACGCAAGGCAAGAAAAAAGGGAAAAAGGTAAAAAGGCCTGGCAAGGGAAGGTAAAAAGGTAAAGGCAAAAAGGCAAGAGAAGGTTAGGCAAAAAGGTAAAAAGGCAAAGAAAAGAAAGCAAAAATGGCAAAAAGGCAAGGTAAAGCAAGGCAAAAAGGGATGGCAGGGCAAAAAGTCGAAAGGGCAAAAAGGCCTGGCAAGGCAAGGCAAAAATGCAAAATTAAAGGCAAAAAGGCCTAAAGGCAAAGAGGAAACGCAAAAACGGAAAAAGGCAAATAGGCAATAAGTCAAAGGCAAGTCAAGGCAAAAAGGGAAAAATGCAAGGCAAAGCAAAAAGGCAAAAACGGAAGGCAAGGCAAGGAAAAAGGCAGAAAGGTAAAAAGGGAAAAAGCAATGCAAGGAAAGGCAAAAAGCTAAAAGGCAAAGCAAAAAGGCAATGTAAAATTGCAGAAAGGAAAAAAGGCAAGAAAAAAGACAAAAAACCAAAAAAGAAAAAAGCAAAGCAAAAAGGTAAAAAGTAAAAAAGGCAAGGCAAAAAGGAATAAAACCCAGGAAAAAAGGCAAAAAGGCAAGACAAAAGGGCAAAAAGGCAAAAAGGAAAAGAGGGAAAAAGTCAAAAAGAGAAGGCAAACAGCTAAAACGAAAGGGAAAAGGGAAGGCAAATAAAGAAAAAAGCAAGGTAAAAAGGCACCACAAAAGGCAAAAAAGGAAAAGGGAAAAAGACAAGAGAAAAAGGCAAAAAATCAAGATAAAAAGTCAAAAGGCAAGTGAAGACAGAAAGGCAAAAAAGTAAGGCAAGACAAAAAGGCAAAACCACAAAGCAAGGCAAGGAAAAAGGCAAAGAGATAAAAAAGTAAAAAGGCAATGAAAGGAAAGGAATAAAGTCTACAAGGCAAAGCGAAAACAAAAAGGCAATGCAAAAATGCAAAAAGGAAAAGAGATAAGGCAAAAGGTTAAAGGAAAAAAGGTAAGGAAAGAAGGCAAAAATCCAAAGAGAAAAGGGAAAAAGGCAATGCACAAAGGCAAAAAGACAAAAAAGGAAAGGTAAAAAGGAAAAAGGGAAGGGAAAAAGGCAAAAAGGCAAGGCAAAAGACAAAAAGGCATGACAAAAAGGCAAAAAGGCAAGGCAATACAGTAAAAAGGCAAAAGGGGATGGCAAACTGGTAAAAAGGCAAAAAGACAAATACTAAAGGCCAAAAGGCAATAGAGAAGGCAAGGTAAAAAGGGAAAGAGTCAAGACTAAAGGCAAAAAAGAAAAGAAAAAAGACAAGGGAAAAAAGCAAAAAGACAACGAAAAAAGGCAAAAGGCAAGTCAAGACAAAAAGGCAAAAACACAAGACAGGACAAAAAGGCAAAAATACAAGGCAAAGCAAGGAAAAAGGCAAAAAGACAATGTAAAGAAAGGAATAAAGGCTAAAAGGCAAAGCAAAAAGGGAAAAACTCAATGCAAAAATGCAAAAAGGAAAAGACATAAGGGAAAAGCTAAAATGGAAAAAAGGCAAGGAAAAAGGCAAAAAGCAAAAAGACAAGGGAAAAAGGCATAAAGAAAAGGAAAAGCAAAGAAGCAGAAAGGAAAAAAGGCAAGTCAAAAAGAAAAAAGGCAAAAAGGAATAAAGGCAGGAAAAAAAGGCAAAAAGGCAAGGAAAAAGGCAAAGAGGGAAAAGTCAAAAAGACAAGGCAAAAAGCTAAAACAGAGGGCAAAAAAGGGAAAAGGGAAGGCAAACAGGCAAAAACGCAAGGCAAAAACGCAAGGCAAAAGGACAAAAAGGCAAAAAGATAAGGCAAATGGAAAAAAGGCAATGAGGCAAAAAGTTCAAAGTCAAGGAAAAAAGTTAAAATGCAAGGTAAAAAGGGAAAAGGCAAAAAGGCAAGGCAATAGGTTAAAAAGGCAAAAAGACAAGGAAAAAAGGCAAAAAGGCAAGGCAGAAGGACAAAAAGGCATAAAGATAAGGCAAGTGGAAAAAAGGCTAAGAGGCAAAATGTCAAAATACAAGGCAAAAAGGTAAAATGCAAGGCAAAAAAAGAAAAGGCAAAAAGGAAAGGCAATAGAGTTAAAAGGCAAAAAGGGAAGGCAAACTGGTAAAAAGACAAAAAGGTAAGTCATAAAGGCAAAAAGGCAAGGTTACAAGGGAAAAAGTCAAGGCCAAAAGGCACAAAGGGAAAAAGGCAAAAAGACAAGGGAAAAGGGTAAAAATAGAAAGCAAAAAGTCAAGAAGTCAAAAGGCAAGTCAAGGCAAAAACACAGGCCAAGACAAAAAGACAAAAACGCAAAGCAAGGCAAGGAAAGGAAAAAGGCAAAAAGGTAAAAAGGCAAAAAGACAATGAAAGGAAAGGAATAAAGGCTAAAAGGCAAAGCAAAAAGTCAAAAGGCAATGCAAAAAGGAAAAGAGATAATGCAAAAGTTAAAATGGACAAAAGACAAATATCTAAAAATACAAGGGATAAAGACAAGGCAAAAGAGGAAAAAAGGAAGGCAATATGGTAAAAAGGCAAATAGGGAAGGCAAATGGTTAAAAAAGCAAAAAGGCAAATCATAAAGGTAAAAAGGCTATGAAAAAGGCAAGGTAAAAAGGGAAAAAGTTAAGGCAAATAGGCAAGACAAAAAGCAAAAAGGCAAGGAAAAAGGCAAAAAGACAAGGAGAAAAGGCAAAACAGCAAAAAGTCAAAAGGCAAGTCAAGACAAAAAGCCAAAACCACAAGGCAAGACAAAAAGGCAAAAATGCAAAGCAAGGAAAGAATAAAGACTAAAAGACAAAGCAAAAAGGCAATGGAAAGTGTAAAAAGAAAAGAAATAAGGCAAAAGTTCAAATGGAAAAAGGCGAGGAAAGAAGGCAAAAAGCCAAAAAGACAAGGGAAAAAGGAAAGGCAAAAAGGCAAGGCAAGACAAGGTAAAAAGGCAAAAAAGTGAAAGGCAGAGGAAAAAGCAAAAAAGGCAAGGAAAAACAAAAAAGGCAAAAAGAAATAAAGGCAAGGAAAAAGGCAAAAATGCAAGGCAAAAGGGCAAAAAGGCAAGGCACTAAGGTAAAAAAGCAAAAAGGGAAGGCAAACCAGTAAAAAGGCAAAAAGGTAAATCATAAAAGCAAAAGGCAATGAAAAAGGTATGGTTTAAAGGGAAAAAGTCAAAGAAAAAAGCAAGGCAAAAGGCAAAAAAGACAAAGGCAAAAAGACAAGGAAAAAAGGCAAAAGGCAAGTCAAGACAAAAAGGCAAAAACACAAGACAAGACAAAAAGGCAAAAATGCAAAGTGAGGCACGGCAAGGAAAAAGGGAAAAAGACAATGCAAGGAAAGGAATAAAGGCTAAAAGGCAAAGCAAAATGCAAAAAGGCAATGAAAAATGCTAAAAGGAAAAGAGATAAGGCAAAATTTAAAAATGGAAAAAAGGCAACGAAAAAAGGCAAACAGCAAAAAGACAAGGGAAAAAGGCAAAAAGGCACAACAAAAAGGCAAGGCGAGGCAAGATAAAAAGGCAAAAAAGCAAAAAGTCTAAGCAAAAAAGCAGAAAGGGAAAAAAGAATAAAGGTAAGGCAAAAAGGCAAGACAAAGAGGCAAAGAGGCAAGGCAATATGGTAAAAAGGCAAAAAGGGAAGGCAAACCGGTAAAAAGGCAAACAGGTAAATCATAAAGACAAAAAGGCAAGGTAAAAAGGGAAAAAGTCAAAGCAAAAAGGCAAGACAAAAGGCAAAAAGGAAAGGAAAAAAGGGAAAAAGGCAAAGAGACAAGGGAAAAGGGCAAAAAGACCAGGAAAAAGGATAAAAGACAAGGGAAAAGGCAAAAAGAGAAAAAAGCAAGGTAAAAAAAAAGACCAAAAAGCAAGGTAATAAGGAATAAAGGCAAGAAAAAACGCAAAAAGGCAAGGCAAAAAGGCAAAAAGATGAGGCAAAAAGGCAAAGAGGGAAAAAGTCAAAAAGACAAGGCAAAAAGCTAAAACAAAAGGCAAAAAAGGGAAAAAGGGAAGGCAAAAAGGCAAGGTAAAAAGGCAAAGCAAAAAGGCAAGGCAATAGGACAAAAAGGCAAAAAGATAAGGCAAACGGAAGAAAGCAAACAGGCAAAATGTCAAACGACAAGGCAAAAAGGTAAAATGCAAAGCAACAAGGAAAAAGGCAAAAAGGCAAGTTAATATGGTAAAAAGGCAAAAAGGGAAGGCAAACTGGTAAAAAGACAAAAAGGCAAGTCATAAAGGCAAAAAGCTAATGAAAAAGACAAGGTTAAAAGGGAAAAAGTCAAGGAGAAAAGGCAATACAAAAGGCAAAAAGGAAAGACAAAAAGGGAAAACGGCAAAAAGACAAGGGAAAAGGCAAAAAAAAAGAGACAAAAAGTCAAAAGGCAAGTCAAGGCAAAAACACAAGGCAAGACAAAAAGGCAAAACTGCAAAGCAAGGCAAGGCAAGGAAAAAGGCAAAAAAAGCAATGGAAGGAAAGGAATAAAGGCTAAAAGACAAAGCAAAAAGGCAAAAAGGCAATGTGAAAAAGCAAAAAAGAAAAGAGATAAGGCAAAAGTTAAAACGGAAAAAAGGCAAGGAAAAAAAGCCAAAGAGCTCAGAAGACAAGGGAAAAGGGCAAAAAGGGAAAAACGCAGGGCAAAAAGGGAAAAAAGGCAAGGCAAAAAGGCAAGGCAAGGCAAGGCAAAAAGGAAAAAGGCAAAGCAAAAAGGCAAAAAAGCAAATAGGAAAAAAGGCAAGGCAAAAAGAAAAAAAGCAAAAGGCAAGGCAAAAAGGAATAAAGGAAAGGAAAAACACAAAAAGATAAGACAAAAAGGAAAAAAGGCAAAGAGGAAAAATGTCAAAAAGAGAAGGCAAAAAGCTAAAACGGAAAGCAAAAAGGGAAAAAGGCAAGGCAAAAGGCAAAAAGGTAAGGCAAAAAAACAAAAAAAGCAAAAAGATAAGGCAGATGGAAAAAAGGCAAAGATGCAAAAAGTCAAAAGGCAAGGCGAGAGGTAAAATGCAAAGCAAAAAGGGAAAAGGCAAAAAGACAAGAGAAAAAGGCAAAAAGGCAAGGAAATATGGTAAAAAGGCAAAAAATCAAGTCATAAAGACAAAAAGACAATGAAAAAGGCAATGTTAAAAGAGAAAAAGTCAAGGCAAAAAGGTAACACAAAAGGCAAAAAGGAAAGGGAAAAAGGCAAAAAGACAAGGGAAAAAGACAAAAAACAAGGAAAAAGGCAAAAACAGAAGGCAAGTCAAAAAAGCAAAAATGCAAAACAAGGCGTGTTCGGGGGGGCCGCGGGCGTGTGCCCGTGCAGTGTCTTCCGCGTGGGCATCCCCCTGTGCACCGCGGGGTGCCGTGGTGCGTCGCGTCAGCGCGGCAGGGAGTGCCTGCCACGCCCGTGGGTGGCGTGGGCGCACTGTGCGTCCATGTCCATCTGAGCGTGCGAGTGTGGCACAGCGGCTTAGGGACGTCACGCTAGCGCACGGTGCGGGAGGTGCTCGTACATTCGCTTCGTCTGCCCGTGTTTCGGGTGCTCAGTCTGTCCGCATGTGTCGCCGGCTGTGTCTCTGAGCCCGCGTGACACCTGCCCGTGGGTGCCGCGTGTACAGGGCCACATCCGTGTCCGCATCCCCGAGCATCCCGTGCAGCGCGTGCACATGCGGACCGTGCCTGCATTCTCCGTGTATCGTGTGCGCGGGGGAGACGTGTGTCTGCATTCCCACGTGTTCCGCCTGCCCGCGTCTACCTCTGCATCTCCTGAGTGTTCCGTTCGTGCATCTGCTGTGTGCGTGTGTCTCCGTGTTTCCACGTGCTCCAGGCGTGCATCCATGTCTCCAGAGGACACTCTGCGGTGCGTGTATGCATGCCCATGCGCGCGGGAGCATTTCCGTCCTTCTGTCCGTCCTCCTCCTCCTCCGCCCCCCACCCCCCACAGCCCCCCACCGCCCCCACCACCTCCACCATCTCCAAACCTCTTCCCCGCCTGGTGGGTGCCACCTGGCGGCCACATTGGGCTGGATCCGGATATCACCAGCATGGGGCCGACGGAAAGGGCGCGGGCTGGGTGGGGTTGGGGGTGAGGGTGGGCGGTGGAGGGGGGTGGCGCCAGTGGTCCTCGACGGCGGCGGGGCTAGCACCGCCAGCACGTGCCCCTCCGGTTTCAGTCGGGACCGCCTCCGTGACATCGAAGAGAGTTTCCCCATCCGTCCAAGGGTGCAGGGGTTCGAATGACCGAGGGTGCCATCGTCCCTCGACGACCGCCTTTGGGTCGCGCACACACTCGGAGACGTCCTGTCTCAACTGAAAGGAGTCAGTGGAGTAGAAACCGCAGCCCTCGAGGCAGCTACCTAACACCGGGAGCGTGCGCACGGACGCGCCCAGGGGGGCGTGTACCGGCGCAGGCGCACCTGTATGCGCATACTCACCTACGCACGTGTTCCTGCGCGAGTACGCACGGGCAGGCACATGCGTACGAGTACGCACATGTGGACGCACCGCCCCCGCACAGGCGCCTGTACGTGCCTGCGTGTCCGTATCTGCAGCCATGGTCGTGCGCACGTACGCGCCTACCACCCTTTTCAACCTAACGCTGTCACTGGGGTGGCTCAACATCGAGGTACGCCTCTTCCTCACACTCTCCCTCCCTCTCCCTCTCCGTCTTCCTTTCCATCTACCTCTCTCTTTCCTTCCTTTTCTGAAACCGGGTTTTCCTCTCCGAGAGCCGTTCAGCTCCTCAGGCGAAACCAACTCACCGAGTACTGGAGACCGAGTGCAAAGACGGAGCCCTGCGGCGCGGCGGCTCGGAGCTCAGCTGCCAACTGAAACGTCGGCGGTTCAGATCCACCGGCTGCTCCTCTGGAAGCCCGTGGGGTGGATCGACTCTCTCCCCTAGGGTCGCTCCGAGTCCTGACCCGCTCGACGGCAAGCGACAGCAGCAGTGCAGAGAGTTATCTAAACAGAAATGAGAATGATGACGAACGTGAGTCTTCACTGCCACGCCCTACTCCCCACGCGAGCACCATTCAAACTCGGGTGTTTCTCTCCATGTGGGAGGTTTCCCCCGACTGAGAAAAAATAAACCGCCCCCAAGGACGGCCTGCGTTTAGAGCCCCTTCATAGTAGCGCATCTTCACGGGACGACGGCATGCGCGCCCATCACCCGCTTTCCGGAAAGTTCCCCCTGTAGAGAGTCGCGAACACGGGCGAAGACGGAAGAGTCCACGTACGCGTCACCTAAGTTCAGCCATCGTCCAATTTGAAACCGGTGCCTTCCCGGCCCCGTCTTCCCGTCGATTGAAGCCTCCCGGGGACGGGATGTCTTCCAGCCAAACCAGCCTACTGTACCCTTCCCCTCCTACATATCTCAGGAGGTCCCTCGGACAGGGAGTGACCCGTCAGATGTCCAGTCCGCCGTGAGCTTTCCACGACGACGGTCGGTCGGGTCCGAGCACGGCACGAACTTCACACACCTTGTTCCTCCAGCTTCCCAGGAGGCGTTCGTGGCATGGTAATGCGTGCAACGTGGGAACGGTGACACTACCCTTGGCCTTACCACCCGCCCAAGCTGAATATGGCCCCGGCCTTCACCTCGGGCTGAGTTGGGGGGTGGGGGTCGGGCAGGGGGATCGGCAACAGCGGCCCTCGTCGGCAGGCAGCGCTAGCGCCACCGGCGTGCAGCCTTACGGTTTCTGTTGCGATTCTCCCCGTGGGCGCGGAGACAAGCTTCTCCATCTGGCCAAGGGGGCTCCCGTTCGATGGACCGAGGGTGACGACGCGGGCTTGCCGTCCGCCTGAGCGAGCGTGCAGATACATGCACGCAAGCAGGCACAGACACGCGCAGACGTGCACAGATGCACGCACAGACGCATATGCTCAGACATACACTCGCGCACAGACAAGCACATGCACGCACGCACACACAGACGTGCACTCATATCCACTCAGACACGCACGCACACAAAGATGCACATACGGACGTGTGAGCACACATACAGGTACAGGAGCACACACAGACATGCACAGACGTGCTCGGACGCACGCACACAGGGCACGCACGTGCACAGAGACGCACTCACACGCAGAGACACGCACACACGCACACACAGATGCACACACACAGGCACGGACTCACATCCACAGGTGCGCACACACAGACACACACACGGACTTGCCCACATATGTGCACACAGACGTGCACACAGATACGCAGATGTGCTCAGACACGTACACACAGACATGCACATGCACACACACGCAGGCGCACACGCACAGACACGCACTCACACCCGCCCAGACGCACACTCACACCCGCACAGATGCACACAGGCACACACACGGGCACGCACGCACACACGCACGCACACACGCACACACACAGTCACGCACACACACGCAGATGCTCACACACAGGCACACACAAGCACAGATGTGCACGCACATGCACACGCAAAGATGAGCGCACACACAGACACGCACATGGGGACGCACACAGACCTGCGCGCACACATGCACACACGCAGAGCCACGCACACACACAGACGCGTGCACACACAGGGACACGCACACACAGATGCACGCTCAGACACACGCACACACACGTGCACACACGCGCACGCACCAGGGCACCCGGAACGTTTGCCAAATCCCCGCCCCCCTCAGCACCCCAGGCCCCGGCCCCAACGCGCATGGTTCCCCACCGCCCCCACCCTCCTACTCCCCCACCGCCCCACTCTCGGTCCCCCACCCCCAACCCCCCTCCGGCCCTCCACCCCCCACGACTCACGCACGCCCTCCTGTCCGCCCGCGCTCTCATGCTCGCGACGCCGACTCACCCCGCTCCCTTTCCCCCCGCCCCGGAGACGCCACCTTCCTGAGTCCTCCCGCGAGCCTGGAGACCACTCACTCAGGCGGAGCCTCCTGAGAGCCTCTGGTTGGGCGTTCGCGGCCGGGCCACTGCGCCTCCGCTAGACCTAAGTCGGGCCTCCCTTGGTGAGATGTTTTCCGCAGTCGGACCGGGGGGCCCAGAGCCCATCCGTACCAGCTTTGGGAAGGGGTTCCCGGCTGCCCCCCCCATTTGTCCGCCGGCGTCGCGGAAGGATGAAAAGCAGTGAGGAAGAACGCTCTCAGTGGTGGCCGTGGTTTTCTCTTGTGACGCGGATGCCGGCAAACGCACGGCTCCCCCCCTCCCTCGGAACGCAATTTGCCCGTTCAACCTGCTTCACGCCTACCGTTGGCTCGGCAACAGGGACGACGGGGGAAAAACGTTTCCCACTCTGCCTGCTGTGCCACGCGGGAACTCAAAGAACGAGGAGGAAAACCTCATCTCGTTCCGTTTGTCGCGTCCGTCCAAAGGATACGGATCGGAGAACACCTGCCCATCCCACACTTGGGACGTGCTCTCCCTCCCGCCCCCGGTGGACGCTCATCCCCTTGGGCGCCTACCCGTTTGGCCCTTTCAGTGGCGCGCGCCCCATGACGCTCCTGAGAGGTTTCCCCGGAGGCCTAGGGGAGTCTGTCCCCTCCCCCACCCCCAAGCCCCAGCAGGTGCCCAGGTGGACCCGGTTCCGCCCCGCCGCCCTTCGCTCCAGTTGTTGGCCGTCACCTTGCGGCCGCTTCTATATCGTTCCCCTCTGGAGCTCTGCGGCGCCAACGAGATGGGAAGCGATCCCAGCGAACGCGCACAGGCCACGGCAGCCCAGGGCCTCCGCTCAATTTCCCTGAGTCCAGCCTGTCTCCCTGGGTCCTCCCTCCCAGGGCCCCCCCGAGTGGTTTGCCCGCCCACCCACCTGCTCGCCTGCCTGCCTCCCAACGAGAGGGGATCTCTATCCGGACACACCGGCTGGCCGGCATGGTGCTCCAGGGCTCCAGCGGGGTAGACGGGATCTTCCTGGCTGAGGGGTGAAATGGCCCGGCTGGGTGGATCCCCTTGGATTGGAACTTTGGGAGATGGAGCCAAGATGGTGGAATAGACTGACCCTTCCGCCTAGCCCTCTTTACAACAAAGACCTGAAAAAACAAGTGAACGAGTATATTTGTGACAAGCTGGAAGTCCTCATCATCAAAGGCAAGCTTAGACAACGCACTGAGGGGCAGGAGGAGGAAGAGACCTTTCAGAAGCAGAGAGGGTTTACCGGACCTGCATCGCGGGGAGCCCTCAGGCACCATTCCCAGAACGGCTGCTGCAGCGGGCTGGTACTATCATTCCACTGCTGTTTCGTCAGGGAGAAGCAGCCAGTCACACAGACTACTCACACCTCCAGAACCTGAGGAGAACGGAACTCTCAGCAAAAGCTAAGTACTAGCGTATATTTTACCGCACCCCTCCACCCCCAAGCCGGCTTCAAGGGTTGAATCTCTGGGCCTGATATTGCCCTGTTGAGCACCTAGAGCCATCCTTCTGGCCTTGGGGAAAGAAAAAATGTGCAATGGGGGAAAAGATAATTTGCTAGTCCGTTAACCAGGGGAGCTCAGGACAGAAGAGGCTGCTGTCCAGGCATCAACCGTCCATGGTCCTTGAGCACCTTTCCCTTCTGCATGGACCTGTGTGGGCCTATTTCAGGAGAATAGGCCCTTGTTGGCAAACTGCAGCCATTTCAGCTGTGCAGTGGAAAGGTGGGTGTTTGACATTTGGCATTGCTTTCTGTATTAAACAAGGTGTCCTCACCTACCCACATCAGGTACCTAAGGACTGGTAATTCCACTCAGATCACCCAGCCACCCACGACAGGGGTCCAGAGATAGCTGGTATCTCCCAGTCCTTACAACCAAAAACTTTGGGTGCCCATGGTTCATCTGCAGAACCCACCCCCCAGGATGCTCTAGTTAATACAGACACGTTTTCCTCAGAGTAAATCGGGGGTCGGTTCTCAGTCCCCTGCCTTGTTCAGAGCACGACCCCCTGCTGCAATCAGATACCGGTATATACACGAATCACCCCTGCCCTGTAAGACTGTAGGACAGAGCCTGTACCACACACTTGATATCAGCTACCTGGAAACCTGAGCTGAATTCATACAAGAAAACTGAGTGGACTCCTAGACTGATATACCTGATCACGGCTCTAGCCAGCTGGGGACAGGACCCCAGAGCTTCAAAGGTGAAAATAATAAAGCTAGCTCACTCAAGCAACCCATAGGGGTATACCAAAACAAAACAAAGCAAACAGCTATGACACAGTAAGCAAGCATAAACTAATACAATAACTTATAGATGGCTTGGAGACAACAGTCAATATCAAGTCACATAAAGAAACAGACCATGATCACCTCAACAGCCTCTCAAAACAAAGTATCCAGGGATCTTCTAGATGAAAGTGTATTCCTGGAATTACCAGAGGCACAATACAAAATTTAATATACAGGACCCTTCAAGTCATCAGGAAGTAATCAATATGCAGAACAAGCCAAGGAACACACAGATAAAGCAATTGAAGAAATTAGAAAGATTATTCAGGAACATAATGAAAAGTTTAATAAGCTGGAAAAATCCATAGACAGGCAGCAATCAGAAATTCAGAAGAGTAACAATAAATTTAAAGAATTAGACAACTCAATAGAAAGTCAGAGGAGCAAAATTGAGCAAGTAGAAGCTAGAATTTGTGAACTGGAAGATAAATCACTTACCACTAATATATTTGGAGAAAAATCAGATAAGAGAATTAAAAGAAATCAAGAAACCTTAAGAATCATGTGGGACTCTATCAAGAGAAATAACCTACGAGTGATTGGAGTAGCAGACAGGGAGGGATAACAGAAAATACAGAGAAAATTATTGAAGGTTTGACAGAATACTTCCCTGATATTGTGAAATATGAGAAGATATCTATCCAACATGCTCATCAAACTCCACATAAGGTAGATCTTAAAAGAAAGTCACCAAGATGTATTATAATCAAGCTTGCCAAAGCCAAAGATAAAGAAACAATTATAAGAGCAGCAAGGGATAAAAAAAAGTCAACTACAAGGGAGAGCCAACGAGAATAAGCTCGGACTACTTGGCAGAAACCACGCAGGCAAGAAAACAATGGGATGACATATTTAAAAAATTGAAGGAAAAAATTGTCTGCCAAGAATCATATATCCAGTAAAACTGTCTCTTAATATGAAGGTGAAATTAAGACATTCCCAGATAAACAGAAGTTCAAGGAATTTGTGAAAACTAAACCGAAACTACAAAAAATACTATAGGGAGTTCTTTGACTAGAAAATCAATAACATCACGTATCAACTCAAGACTAGAACACTGGGCAGAGCAACCAGAAGTCAACCCAGAGAGGAAAATCCAAAAAAACAAAGTAAGTTTAAAATAAAAGCACAAAACAGAGTAACAGCGATGTTTTTATATAAAACAAGACAACGTTAAAATAATAGACGGGAACTAAAAAATGTATTCATACACCTTCCACACGGAGAGAAAAATACGGCAATACAAAAAAGTAGTTTTTAAATTTAGAAAGACGGGTAAATAATAAGGTAACCACGAAGCAAACAAACTATTCTACTTATTGACATAAAATACAAGTGAAAAAGAAACTCACCAGAAACAAAATCAACAAAAAATACGAAGAAAGCATAACATATAAAAAAAACCGGCTTGGCATATAAAACTAAGTGGGGAAGAAAAATATGTTTGGCGGTGGTGCTGGTGGTGTTAGTTGGTGGGCGGCCGGGCGGCCGGGCGGCCAGGCGGCCAGACGCCCGGCGATGCGCCCTCGCCGGCCGCCGATCCGGATTCGTCCCTCTGTCGCCTGCGCCGGGTGTTGGCTGCCACCTGGCGGCAGCTTTTATATCGTTTTCCTCCGGAGCTCCGGCGCCGACGACGTGGGATGCGATGTGGCTGCGCTGGCCGAGGCGACGTTCCAGGACGCCCGCGGCGTTGGCACGATCTTCCCGGTCTCGGTGGGGCGTCGTCACCAGACCCATGTCCCGGGATTGGGCCTGCAGGTTAACCGGTGTGGGGTGGTCTCTGCTGCCTTAGCCGCTGCTTCATGGGTGAGATGTTTTCAGCTGCTAGACCGGGTCAACCAGTCCACGCCGGCTCATCCACCTCCCCGTGTTTGCGCATACTGAACGGTACAGGAACGAGATGGTTCAGGAAAACGAGTGAAAAAAAGCATGCTAAGAACTTTCACGTGTTTTTTTTCGCATGACCATGACCATCTTTTCACCGGTCCATGTGGTGTAAATATGCTGTGCCCTATATAAACACCATGTGCTCGCCCGCGTGGGTCCCGGACCGTCAGAGGAGTTAAACCGCCCGAGAATATTTTTCCAAGTCATGCTTCGTGGGTCCCCAGGGCAACCCCGTCTCCCCATTGCTGGCCTTTAAGGGTGCTGCTGTCCATCTGGTCCTCAAGCAAGTGTGTTCGTGCGTGGCTCGTACTTTTTGAACGGTCCCACTTTCCGGAGTTTTTCCTGAACTTTTTGTCTGAGGGGTTATTTCAAGCGTTCACTGTTGGTGCGGTCTTCCCGTGGCGCGCAGAGGCAATCACTCTAGCGGCTGCACGGTCCCGGCCGGCTCCATCACACTGCCTTGTGCGTCGACCAGAGTACCCTTGGATCTCCGGGGCTGCGAGAGATGGGGTCGTGTTACCCCGCGATGTATGAGGAGCAGTTCCTTTAAAACGCTCTGACGCAGGTGCGTCTCTTGCCGTGAGTCGCTTTGTTTCTTACGCTGTAAATACGCGGTTTGGTTCACGAGCTAGCTACCGTTACGCTCTGCTTGTATGGTGACTCTTGTCAAATAACACAGGATTCTGGGTTTTGAGTCCATGGGCCACCGATTTCCCACGTTATCTGCTGCCTACTTGAAGGCCTACCTGGTGCATTTATGCCATCTTTTGTGCTTCTAGTTATACGATGCTTCCGTCTTCCCTGGGTTCTCGTGACCGACCGCGGTGTTGTGACCGCGGTGTGAGTCGTCTAAATGGCATGCTCCCTTCTGAAAGCAATCTGTGGTTTCCACAATATTCATACCATCTTGCATCTTTTTTTTTCTTTGTTCTTTTCATGTCAGGTGTTCACCCACTGGAGCTTTTTTGGCCACTTTTCTACAGCATGTGATTGGAGAGCGGGGAAGAACGTGATCCCTACAAAAGCCTTCTCGCCCACTACTAGCCATGCTCATTTTGCATGTTTTTTGCTGCGTCTTTTTTGATTTCATCACTGTAGCGAGCTGTCCCAGTCGGGGTTGAATCTGCGCTCGACGAGGCACTTTCGTTGTTTACACAGAGTACGAATGTCCCGTGCACGTGAGACGGTGTGTTTTCTTGTCTCTGATGAGAAAAAAATGACTTTTTTGGAGCTGATCCTGTTACAGTGATTTGTCCTTACTTGCAAAAGTGGTGGGTGGAGACAGGCATGCGTTTTTTTTGACAAAACCTGATGAGCAATGAAACAGGAGTTTCTCTTCCTAGCTGTGAAAGGTTGAGTTTATTTTCTGGTAGCGGTATGGCACAGATCTCTACATTCTTCTGGACATTGAGTGTTTTGCACGGTACGATGTGGTGGTCGATGGATGGGGAGGCTCTCTCCTTAGTAAAACGTTCTTTATATGTCTTTGACGCTGTTTTACGGGCTTTGCAAAGCGTTGCCAAACGCCTTACACAATGTGTTAGTGGTTCATACGCAGGGCTCCTCTAATTCGCGGGAGCAGTCTGCTGGCGCAGCGTGGAAGACGAGGAGCACTCTCCGCCTATTGTTATCCCTAGACACGCCCTTTGAGCTGGTGGAGGGGCTTGCCAGTCAACCAGCTGGCATCATATAGTGGGAATATGAGTGTGCCTCTGTAGTTTTCCAATTACCACGTTCCAGGACGGAAGATGTGGGTCCGCCATGGAAACACGTATAATGTTTTGTAGTTCTCTGCCTACAAACATCTGGTGCTCAACGTGCTGGAGGAGGAAAGGTGCGGGTTGCTTAGGATGTGCACTTACTGACGTGGCCATAGGCTAGACGAATAGATATATGAAGCGTCCTCTGAAGTACCTGTTGCTTCAGTCGTTTACTCTTGTTCAGGGGGAGTGCACGCATGCCTCCTGGCTTGGTAGAAAGAACACCTTCACAATGTTGGTGTAGCCAAGGGAGAGAAGATTTGTCCTCTCGTGACGTACTCCTGGACCAGGCTTGCTCCCATGTGTGGTGGGGTCTTTGGGGGTATGTGGCCATGTAATGCACAACGGTCGCTCCTGTTGGGATAGAGGTGTCTGTGGCCTTCAGTGACCGGGGGTAGTTGTTGAATTCTGGCTCCCCATGTGCCTCTGCCATTAGTGTCTGCACCTCCCCCACCCACTGCAGTCTTCTGTCTGGCCCTCTTTGCACACGTTAGCACCCCACCCAGGGCCCCAACTCGCTTGATACTTTCATTCTGCTCTTCACCCCCCAACACCTGTAGATGCAAAGACATAGGAGGGAGTTGTCGGAGATGTCCTGATGGCTCCGTTGGCGCTGTACTCCTGAGTTTGCCAGGAGCCTGGGGACCAATCGCTAATGATGTCATGTTTGTGAGTCACTGGGTGGCTGTGTGTGGTTGCTTGTGCGTATGCTAAATTTTGCTGTCTGGTGTTGCTCCCCAGAGCTTTGCAAGGCATCCCCACTCAGCAACTCTTGCCTTTCTGTCTCTGGATGTGTTCATTCTCTGAAATCTCTTCCTTCTCCCCCTGAGTCACTTCACAGCTTGGAGTGCCTGGCAGGGTGCCTAGAGTGGAAAGAGCAAAAGGGGAAGGCCCCTGGCTGTACTGGTTGTGCATGGTCAGAGAAGATCTGGTAGTCTAGGTGGAAGGTCTAGAGAGTAGTCATTGATTGGGGAGCTACATCAGGGGTGGACCCTGGCCAGGTGAAGCAGGCTGAAATGTGGCAGACTCTCCGGAGATGACGAATTCCCCTGATAACATTGTTTGCAAATATGTGGCTGAGTGCCATGGACAGGGAACATTGACACATACCTGCCAGATGCCTACCCTGGGTCTGAAGAGTCCACCCTGGTCTCCAGCGAGTCATCTCAGCACACACTTTGCCTGCACGCATGGAATTTGCCTAATTTCGTGAATGCCTTGTGCTAGGAACACAGGTTGTCACTCAGCCAAAGGAGAGCAGAGACGCAATCAACCGAAGCCCCTATTTTCAAGTTTTTGCCCTCGGTTGGTCCACAGCACCTGGTGGCACACTGCAGGTGTGTCACTTCTCTGAAGACAAGGCCCAAATCTGGGCGTCCAGGGCCCCAGCAGTCCAGAGTCTGTGGATGGTGGCATACATATGTCTTTGCCACATATGGGAGGGAGCTCTGGGCCCTAGACTGGCTCTACTACAGTTCCACAACATCAGGTATTTTCCATAACATTTGGCCCCTCCCCTTGGGAGGGTGTGTTTTCTCGTTACATTTCTCTAACCACTGTGAATCTGCCACCTGCAGATGCCTGAGCGTGGACATCAACATCACTGGCTGCAGTGTCACAGGTCACTAGGTGTCTAGGCTCACGCTGACCTTGGCTGTCTTCTACCGAGGAAGGAGCCTAATCCTTCAAAGGAAATGAGGGCACATGGTCACGGACCTACAGTCTTTCTTTCATCCACACAGCAGGGTAGGTGAGGGCAAAGAGGCCAGGTAGGCCAGGTGAAGGCTGAGTGCGGGGGCCTAAGGCTTCTTTCCCAAACACCATGGAGACAGCCACCGGAAGGCTGGGTGGAACTTCTGATGGGGATGGGTCACAAACACTGAGCCAATAGGAGAGGTCCAGCCTAACTGGCAAGTTCTCCAGAGCCCTCCATTTTACCCACGGACACACAATGGACCCTTGTGTCTTAGGCCCCAAAGTCGAGGGCACCCAGGGAATAACTTCACAGTAGGCAATCCCTGATGTTGACATGTTCAAACCAATAGGCCAGCAGGCAGGGTACCTCCTTTCCACTTATGCTAGGATATCAGTAGGCAAGGTGCCCTTCCTCAGTATCTATGGCCCCTCTCTGGATGTGTTCATTCAGAGAAATTTCTTCATTCTTCCCCTAAGACACAAGTGTGAGGGGCCTGAGAGAGAGCCTGGAGATGAAATGGGGGAGGCTTCTGGCTGCACCACTTCCCCGTGCGCAGACAATAGCAGGTAGTCTTTCTGGAAGGTCTTAGCTTCTGTTGATTGACATGGGCAATACAGTAGGGATGGACCCTGGCCAGGTGGAGCTTGTGGGCAGATGCAACCCCTCTGGAAATGAATAACTCTGCTGCTGCTTTGTAGGATGAAAACCTCCCCCTGCCGACTGGAATGGGCAGAGAACTTTGACCCACACCTGCCACGGGGCTTTACTGGGCCTGAAGACCGTACTCGGGCCTATTCTTGCCTATGGGGTTCATCTATTCAGGCCTATTCTGGCCTGCAGGACTCTGTTTCGGCCTATGCTTGCCTGTGGCAATCTCTGTTTGGGCCTGTTCTGGCATGCTGGACTCTCCCTCCAGGCCTGTTCTCTCGAGCGGGACTCTACTCGGGCCTATTCTTGCCTACAGGACTCTGTTCTCGCCTATTCTTGCTCTGGGAATGTCCATTAGGGCTATTCTCGCCTCTGAGACCCCCCTGGGCATTTTTGGCCTCTGAGACTCTCCGTTCAGGTGTATTCTTGTCTACGGGACTCCTCTGGGCCTATTCTGGCCACGAGGAATCTCCATTCGGTCCTATTCTCGCCTGTGGGACTGTGTGGGCCTTTCTGGCGTTCCGGACTCTGGGCCTATTTATTGCCTGTTGGATTCTCCACTTGGGCCTGTTCTTGTCCTGGGGACTCTGTTCTGGCCTCTTGCCTCACGGTTCCTCTACTTGGACCTATTCTTGCTTGCAGGCCTCTGGGCCTATTCTTACCTCCTAGAATCTCTGTTCGGGCCTATTCTTACCTCCGGGTCTCTCCGTTTGGGACTATTACCTGCAGAACTCCGTTCGGGCTTATGCTGGCCTCCGTGATTTTTAGTTTGGGCGTATGCTATCCTCTGGGACTTCCCTTCAGGCCTATTCTCGCCAGTGGGACTCTCCGTTCAGGCCAAATCTTGCCTCCAGGACTCTGCATTCGGGCCTATTTTTGCCAGCAGGACTCTATTCAGGCCTATTCTTGTCTACAGGGCTTCTCTATTTGGGCGTATTCTTGCATGCAGGGATCTCCATTCGAGTCTATTCACTTTGGGACTCTATTGGTGCCTATTCTGTTCTGCAGCACTCTCCATTTGTTCCTATTTGTGTCTGTGGGTTTCTCTGTTCGGGCCTATTCTCCCGGCAAGACACTCTGTTCATGCGTTTCTTGCCTCCCACACTCTCCGTTCGTGCCTATTCTTCCTTTGTGGCTCCTCTATTCGGGCCTATTCTGGCCTGGTGGACTCTCCGTTTGGGCCTATTCTCACTTCTAGGACTCTCTGGGCCTATGTTGGCCTGCGGGTTTCTCAGCTTGGGCATATTCTCCCCTCCAGGACTTCCCTTCGGCCTATTCTGGCCTTTGGCACTCTCCGTTCGGGACTTTCTGGCCTTCTGCACTCTGTTCGTGCCTAGTGCCTGTGGATTGTCCCTACGGACCTATTCTTGCCAGGGGGACTCTCTTCGGGCCTCTTCTTGCCTGCACAGCTCCTCTACTTGGGTCTCTGATTGCCTGTGGGACCCTGTGCAGGCCTGTTCTGGTCTGCTAGACTCTCCATTTGCGCCTATTCTGGCCTTCCCGACTCTCCTTTCGGTTCTATTCTTGTCTGCAGGACTCTATTCGGGCCTATGCTGGCCTATGGGGTTCTCGGTTTGGGTGTATTCTCGCCTGCGGGACTTCTGTTCAAACTTATTCTGGCCAGTGGGACTCTCCATTCGGGCCTATCCTCGCCTCCAGAACTCTCCGTTTGGACCAATTCTTGTCTCCGGAACTCTATTTGGGCTTTTTCTTGCTTGCGGGACTGTGTTCTGGCCAATTGTTGCCTCCCGGCCTCCTCTATTTGGGTGTATCCTTGCCTGAGGGACTCTGTTCGGTCCTATTTCGAGCCTGTGAGACTCTCTGTTCAGGCCTATTCTTGCCTCCGGGACTCTCCACTCGGGCCTACTGTTACCTGCAGGACTTTGGGGCTTCGGCTTACCTCTGGTGCTCCTGTATTCGCTCAAGTTCTTGCCTCCGGGGCTCCACGATTTGGGCTTGTTTGTGAGTACGGGGCTCCCTTATTCGGGCCTGGTTTTCCATGCGGGGCTCCGCTATTCGGGGCCCATGAGGGCTACACTATACGACTGTACAATGCAGAATATAGATTATATAGAACATAGAAATAGAGAAAATACGATGTAGAGTACAGAATTAAAAATACAGAATGAAGAGTGTGGATTACAGATTATACGATATAGAAAATTCTGGAATGTAGGAAGTAGAATATAGAAGAATGCATGTGTAATATAGAAGAATGGAGGATATGGAACATGGAATATAATATGCAGAGAAATAGAAATAAATAGTAGAACATAGAACTTTGAATATATAACATATAATACAGAGAATGGAACATAGAAGCTGAATTATGGAAGAATATAGAAATAGAATATAAAAGAATATATAGAACACAGGATTATAAATGATACGATATAGAAAATAATGGAATAGAATGTACCACTTAAAATATGGAGTATAGGAGAACAGTATATAGAATAGAGACTATAAGGGTAGAGAAAATACAAGATATTCTATGTTGTACATTTTGTATTCTTCTGTATTCTATATTCTAAGTTTTATATTCTATTTCTGTATTCTGTATTCTTTATTCCAAACTCTCTACACCATGTTCTATTTTCAAAGTTCTTTCATATTCTATCTTCAGTGTTCTATATTCTATATTTTTCTACATAAAATATTCCTCTAGATTGCATATTTCATATTCCATTATTTTATACTGTACATACTGCACTCTATAGTTTAAGTTCTTCCACATTCTGTATTCTTTATTTTACATCCTAAATTCTATGTTTTATGTTCTTTCATATTCTTCTAGTTTCTGTTTTTCTATATACTATATTTTCCTGTAATCTCTATTCCATATTCTAATTTATTACTTCTACATTCTATATTCTTCTACATTCCGTAGTCTATATTCTTCTAAATTTTATATTCCCTATTTTACATTCAATACTCTATATTCCATTGTCTTCTGTATTCTATAATCTATATTCTTCTATATTGTGTGTTCTCTATACTTTAATATTTGATAGTTTGTATTCTATATTCTGTTCTTTATTCTCCTTATTAATATTCTATATTCTGTATTTTCTATATTTTGTTGCATACTCTTCTATATTCCATGTTCTTTTTCCATATTCTATATTTTTCTATATCGTTTTCTGTATTCTATATTCTACATTCTATAATCTATATTCTTCTAAAGTCTGGATAATATATTCTTCTATCTTGTATATTCTGTATTTTACATTCTAAATTCTATATTCCATAATCTTCTATATACTATAATGTCTATTCTCTATATTATGTATTTTTCATTCTCTATTCTGTATTCTACATTCTAAATTCTTTTTCTATATTCTATTGTCTGTATTCTATATTTTTTTCTGTATTCTGTATTTTCTATAATTTTCTGTATTCTATATTCCATATTGCATATTCTGTATAGTATATTCTACATTCTATATTCTCATATTCATCTTCTATATTCTATAGTCTATAATTCTACATTCTATATTCCAGAATCTTCTAGTTTCTATAATCTTCTATATTCTATGTTCTTTATTCTATATTTTATATTCTACATTTTGTATTCTACTTTGCACATACTCTATTCTATATTTATCTCTATTCTTTATTTTTCTATATTCTCTAGTCCCTAGTCTGTATTCTATATTCTATGTTCTATATTCTATATTTTTATATACTATGTTCTTCAGTATTCTACATTCTGTATTCCATATTCTATATTCTACGTTCTGCATTCTATATGCTATATTCTTATATGTTCTGTATTCCATACTTTCCTACATTCTTACTCTACATTCTATATTCTCTTATAATCTATGCTACTCTATGTGATATATTCTATATTATACATTCTATATTCAAAATTCCAGTCTACATTCTCTATTATAAAATTTTCAATATTCTTTATTCTTCTCTATTTTCTATTCCATATTCTGTGTTCTCCATTCTACATTCTGTATTCCATTTTCTTCTATATTCTATTCTACATTTTATATTTAAAATTTTCTGAATTCTATATTCTATATTTTATTGTATATTCTACCTTCTAATCTCTATATTCTATAGTCTTCTGTAATCTAATATTCTCTGATATCTCTATTCTACATTCTATGTTTTGTAATCTATATTCTTCTACTTTCTCTATTCTGTATTCTTCAATCGTGTACACACTATACCCTATATTCCCTATTTGTCAGTATTCTATTTTCTTCTACTTTCTATCTTTATATTCTGTAGTCTGTCATTTATATTCTTTATTCTTCTATATTCTGCATTTTATATCCTATATCTTCTATATTTTAAATTTATGTTCTATGTTTTCCTATATTCTGCATTCTGTATTTTTCAATATTCTATATTCTTCTATAATTATATTCTACATTCTCCTTTTTTCCATATTCCAGTCTTCTATACTCTATATTCTTCTATATTCTTTTTTCTTTTATATTCTCTATTGAATCTTTTATGTTCTATGTTCTTCTATATACTATATTCCTCTATATTCTATAGTCCATATTCTATATTCTACTTTCTAAATTCTTCTATATTCTGTATTTTATATTCTACATTTTAATTCTATATTCTTCTATGTTCTATATTTTTATATTTTTCCGTATTCCAGGTTCTATATTCCATACTCTGTATTCTATATTCAAACTTCTATGTTCTGTATTCTTTATTTATCTATATACTATATTTTTCTGTATGGTATATTCTATGTTCCATATTCTATATTCTATATGCTACATTCTATCTGTATTCTTCTATAATTTACATTCTATATTCCATAATTTTCTGTTCTATAATCTGTATTCTATAGTCTTTATTCTGTATTTTATATTCTGTATTCTACTTTCTATATTCTAAATTCTGTATTCTATGTTCGACATTATAGAAGAATATAGCATGAAGAATAGAGAATATAGAAGAAAATAGAATATAAATATAGAATACAGAAGAATATAAAATGTAGGATGTAGAATACAGAATAGAGAACGCAAAATGTAGAATGAACAATTTCAGAGTATATAGATTATAGAATACAGAAGATTATAAATTATAAAATATAGAAGATTGTGGAATAAAGAATGTAAAATATAGAATATAGGAGAATAGGGAATATAGAAGAATACAGAATATTGACTATAGTAGAAAGAATATGGAATATACAAAACACATAAATATAGTGTATGTAAAAATATAGAAAATAGAAGATTCAATATAGTATATAGAAAAATATAGAATATAGAATATAGAATACAGAATGTAGAATATAGAAGATTTTAGAATATAGAATGTAGAATACACAATATGGAATAAAGAATACAGAAGAATATAGTATACAGAAGAATATAGAATATAGAACATAGAACATCAAATATAGAATAGAGAGTATGGAATATAGGATATAGGAAAATACAGAATATAGAAAAACAGAATTTAGAATGTAGAATACGGACTATAGAAGGATATAGTATATAGAACAATATTGAACATAGAATACAGAAGGTAGAATACGGAATAAAAAAGAATATAGAAAATAGTACAATATAGAATATACAAGAATATGGAACATAGAAGAATATAAACAAGAACATAGATTAGAGAATATGCATTACAGAAGACTATAGAATATAAAATATCAAATATAAATTTAGAATATAGGAGAATATAGAATATAGAAGGCTATAGAAAATACAAGAAAAAGAATATAGTAGAGAGTAGAATACAAAATATGGAAGAATAGAGAACATAGAAGAATTAGAATATAAAATACAGAAGAATATAGAATATACATTATAGAAGAATATACACAATAGAAGAGTATACAAGACAGAATATAGATTAACAAGAACATAGAATACAGAATTTAGAATATACAAAGTAGAATGTAGAATACTGAATATAAAATATAGAATAAAGACTATACAATACAGATTATAGAATATAGAAAGTTACATAATGTAGAATGTAAAATACAGAAGAATGCAGAATATAGAAGAATACACAATACAGAATGTAGAATATAGCATATACAATATAGAATATGGGACATAGAATATACCATACAGAAAAATATAGTATATAGAAAAATAAAGAATATAGAACACAGAAGTTTGAATATACAATACAGAATACAGAGTATGGACTATAGAACCTAGAATATGGAAAAATATAGAAATAGAATATAAAAGAATATAGAATACAGAATATAGACTATAGAAGAATTTAGAATGTAGAATGTAGAATATGGACTATAGTTTATAGAGGAATACAGTACATAGAAGAACATAGAACATAGAAAATACAATACAGAATATAAAAGAAAAAAGTATATAGAAGAATCTGGAATATGGAAAATACGAGAATGCAGAATATAATTATAGAAGAATATAGAATACTGAAAAATATAGAATACAGAATATAGGAAAACAGAGCATAAATTTAGAATATAGAAGATACAGCATATAGAATGCAGAATGTAGAAGAATAAAGAATATAGATGACAGACTACAGAATATAGAACATAGAAGAAAATAGAATATTGACAAATAGTGAATATAGGGTATAGGATATACACTACTGAAGAATATAGAATAAAGTAGAAGCATACAGATTACAAAATATAGAAGAATATAGAAGGTAGAATAGAGAATATAAGAGATTATTAGATTACAGAAGAATATAGAATATAGTGATTAGAAGGTAGAATACACAATAAAAATATAGAATTCAGAAAAATTTAGAATATAAAATGTAGAACACAGAATATAGAAGAAAATGGAATATAGAATTTAGAAAGGAGAACATATAATATGGAATACAGAGTAGAGAAGAATAAAGAATATTGAAAAATTTAGAATAAAGAAAAGAATGTAGACTGTAGAATATTGAGTATAGAATTTAGAATGTACAATATAGAATATAGCAGATAGAAGAACAGAGATTACAACACAATATAGAAAGTAGAATAAGAATGTAGAAAAGTATAGAATACAGAACATAGAAGAATATGGAATGTAGAATATGGAATATAGAATACAGAAGAATATAGGATATAAAAAATATAGAACATCGAATATGGAATAGAGAATATAGAAAAACAGAATAGAGTATGTACAAAGTAGAATATAGAATATAAAATATAGATTATAGAATATAGAAGATTCTGGAATATAGAATGTAGAATAAAATATAGAAGATAGAAGATGGAAAATAAGAGAATATAGAAAGTAGAATATAGTATACAGAATATGCAATATGGAATATATAAAACAAAAAATAGAATACAGAAAATTGAAAAATATATACAATATAGAAAACAACATTGACTATAGAATACAGACAATGAAATTGAGAAAATATAAAATGTAGCATACAGAATATAAAACAGAATAAAAATACATAATGTAAATAATATACATTATAGACTATAGAAGACTATGGAATATAGACTGTAAAATAGACTGTAGAATGTAAAATACAGAATATACAATATAGAAGAATATATGAGACAGACTATAGAAGAATAGAGTATAAAATGTAGACTGTAGAATACAGAAAATTATATAGATAAATATAGAATATAGAAAAAGAACATTGAATACAGAACACAGAGTATGGAACATAGAATATATAGAGTACAGAAGAATATAGAACATAGAATATAGAATGTAAAGTGCAAAATATAGAGTATAAAATAAAGTATAAAGAACACAGAATATAGAAGAATACAGATTGTAGAATATAGAAGATAATGGAATATAGAATACAGAATATACAATATAGAAGAATATAGAATACAGAACATAGAAGAATATAGAAGGAAGAATGTAGACTATAGAATACAGAAAAATATAGAATATAGAAGAATATGGAAGAACATTGAATAAAGAATTTAGAATGTAGAATACAGAACATAGAATATGGAAGAATTTAAAATATACAATATAGAATATGAAATATAGAATATAGAAGAATATTGTATGTAGAAAAATATAGAATGTAAAAAAATTAGAACATCGAATAGAGAATACAGAGTATGGAATATAGAATGTACAAAAATATAGAATATAGAAGAACATAGATTATAGAATATAAAGAATTTAAAATATAGAATATGGAACATAGAACACTGAAGATAGAATACAGAATATAAAAGAACTTTTAAAATAGAAGAGTATAGTTTATAGAGGATTTGGAATAAAAAAATTATAGAATATACATTATAGAAGAATATAGCATAAAGAATACAGAATATAGAAGAAAATAGAATATAAATTTAGAAATCAAATACTGAAAAATGTACAATGAGAATATAGAATGCAAAACAGAGAATGAAGAATTTAGGAGAATATAGATTATAGAATATAGAAGATTATAAATTACACAATATAGAAGATTATGGAATATAGAATGTAGAATGTAAAATATAGAATATAGGAGAATATAGAATGTTGAATACAGTAAAAGAATATGGAATACAGAATACACAAAAATATAGTATATGTAAAAATATAGAAAATAGAAGAATGAATATAGAACATAGTATATAGACAAATATAGAATATAGAAGAATATAGAATGTAGCATATAGAATAGAGAATGTAGACTATAGAAGATTTTAGAATATAGAATGTAGAATATACAATATGGAATACAGAAGAATATAGTATAGAGAAAAATATAGAATATAGAACATGGAACATCAAATATAGAATAGAGAGTATGGAATATAGGATATAGGAAAATATAGACTATAGAAGAACATAGAATTTAAAATGTGGAATATAGCAGAATTTAGATTATGGAATATAGTATATAGAAAGATATAGTACATAGAAGAATATTGAACATGGAACACAGAACACAGAGGATAGAATGCAGAATATAGAAAATAGTAGAATATAGAATATACTAAGAATATGGAATATAGAAGACTATAAACAAGAATATAGATTATAGAATATACATTGCAGAATATAGAATACAAAATACAGAAGAAGATTGAATATAAATTTAGAAAATAGAAGAATATAGAAGGCTATAGAAAATGCAAGAAAAAGAATATAGTAGAGTGCAGAACACAGAATATTGAAGAATACAGAATATAGAAGAATTAGAATATAGAATACAGAAGAATAGAGAATATACATTATAGAAGAATATACACAATAGAAGAGTATACAATACAGAATATAGATTATAGAAGAACTTAGAATATAGAAAGTAGAATGTAGAATACAGAATATAAAATATGGAATAAAGACTATAGAATATAGAAAAGTATGGAACGTAGAAAGTAAAATGTAGAAGAATATAGAATACAGAATATAGAACATAGAACACAGAATGTAGAATATAGCATATAGAATATGGAGCATAGACTATACCATACAGAAAAATATAGTATATAAATAAATAAAGAATATAGAACATAGAAATTTGAATATACAATATAGAATACAGAGTACGGAATATAGAACCTAGAATATGGAAAAATATAGACATAGAATATAAAAGAATATAGAACATAGAAGAATATAGAATTTAGAATGTAGAATATAAAATACAGAATATAGAATTTAGAATGTACAATATAGAATATGGACTATAGAATGTAGAATACAGAAGAATATAGGCTATAAAAACTACAGAATATAGAACATCGAATATGGAATATAGAATACAGAGTATGGAATAGAGAATAAAGGAAAATATAGAATAGAGATAAATATAGAATATAGAATAGAGTAAGTACAAAGCAGAATACAGAATATAAAATATAGAATAAGGAACATAGAATATAGAAGAACATAGATTACAGAATATAGAAGATTCTCTAATATAGAATGTAGAATTAAATACAGAATATAGAATATAGAAGATGGAATGTAAGAGAATATAGAATGTAGAATGTAGTATACAGAATATGCAATTTGGAATATAGAACACAGGAAATTATAAAAATATAAACCATAGAAAGAAACACTGAATATAGAATACAGAAAATGGAATATAGGAAAATACAGAATTGAGAATATAAAATATAGAATAAAAATACATAATATATAGAATATACATTATAGCATATAGAAGATTATGGAATATAGAATATAAAGAATATACAATATAGAAGAATATATGATACAGACTATGGAAGAATATAGTGTATAGAATGTAGAATACAGAATACAGAAAATTACATACAAAAATATAGAATATAGAAAAAGAACATTGAATATAGAACACCGAGTATGGAATATAGTATATAGAAAATATAGACTATAGAAGAATATAGAATACAAAATATAGAATATAAAATGAAGTATAAAAACACAGAATATAGAAAATAGAAGTCAAAATAGAATGTAAAATACAGAATATACAATATAAAAGAATATAGAATACAGATCATAGAAAATATAGAATATAGAAGGAAGAATATGAAATATAGAATACAGAAAAATATAGTCTATAGAAAAATATAGAATATGGAAGAATATAGAATTTAGAATGCAGAATATAGAATACAGAACACAGAATATAGAAGAATTTAAAATATAGAATGCAGAATATTGAATATGAAATATGCAATATAGAATATAGAAGCATATTGTAGGTAGAAAAATATAGAATATAGAACATCAAATATATAATACACAGTATGGAATATAGAATGTAAAAAATATAGAATATAGAAGAACATACATTATAGAATATAGAGAATTTAAAATATAGAGTATGGAACATAGAACACTGAAGATAGAATACAGAATATAAAAGAATTTTGAAAATAGAATATAGTGTATTCTTCTATATTTTACATTCTACACTCCATAATTTTCTATATTCTATAATCTGTATTGTATAGTCTTTATCCTATATTTTATATTCTGTATTCTACACTCAACATTCTATGTTCTAAATTCTGTATTATATGTTCTTGTATAATCCATATTCTGTATTATATAGTCTTCTATTGTGTATATTCTTCCATGGAATGTAGAATATACAAAAATATAGATTATAGAATATAGAGAATTCAAAATATAGAATATGGAACATAGAACACTGAAGATAGACTACAGAATATTAAAGAAATTTGAAAATAGAAGAATATAGTATATAAGGGATTTGGAATAAAGAAGAATATAGAATATACATTATAGAAGAACATAGCATAAAGAACAGAGAACATAGAAGAAAATAGAATATAAATTTAGAATATAGAATACAGAAGAATATAAAATGTATAATATAGAATACAGAATATAGAATGTAAAATATAAAATGAAGAATATAGAAGAATATAGGTTATAGAATATAAAAGATTATAAATTATACAATATAGAAGATTATGGAATACAGAATGTAAAATATAAAATATAGGAGAATATAGAATATGGAATATAGAAGAACATAGAATGTTGAATATGGTATATAGAATATGAAATATAAAATACACAAAAATATAGTATATGTAAAAATATAGATTGAATATAGAATATAGAATAGAGGAAATTATAGAATATAGAAGAACATAGAATATAAAATGTAGAATATAGTATAGGGAATATGAAAAATGGAATACAGAATATAGAATACAGAAAAATACAGTATATAGAAAAATATAGAATATAGAACATAGAACATCGAGTATACAATTTGGAGTATGGAATATAGAATATAGAAAAATATAGAATATAATGACATAGAAGAATATAGAATATAGAAGAACATACAGTATAGAATGTAGAATGTAGAATAAACCAAAATCACACCAAACCTGCTGCCGTCGAGTCGATTCCGACTCATAGCAACCCGGGTGGCATAGTGGTTAAGTGACCAAGAGGTCAGCAGTTTGAATCTGCCAGGCGCTCCTTGGTAACTCTGTGGGGCAGTTCTACTCTGTCCTGTAGGGTCACTATGAGAATGTAAAATACAGAATTCACAATATAGAATACAGAAGAATATAGATTATAGAATATATGCGATTATGGAACACAGAATGTAAAATACAGAATATAAAACATTGAAGAATATGGAATATAGAAGAATATAGAATATAGAAGAACATAGAATAGAGAATACAGAATGTTGAATATAGAATGTAGGATATACAATATGGAATATAGAATACAGAAGAATATAGTATATAGAAAAATATAGAATATAGAACATAGAACATCAAATATAGAATACAGAGTATGGAATATAGAATACAGGGAAATATAGAATATAGAATGTAGAATGTAGAGAAGGGAATATGAAAAATGGAATACAGAATATAGAATACAGAAAAATACAGTATATAGAAAAATATATAATATAGAACATCGAGTATAGAATACAGAGTATGGAGTATAGAATATAGGAAAATATAGATTATAGAAGAACATAGAATATAGAACGTAGAATATAGAAGAATTTAGAATATAGAATATTAAATATAGAATATAGAAGAATATAGTATTTATAGGATAAATTATAGAATAAATTTATATTATAGAACATAGAACACAGAACATGGAAGATAGAATACAAAACATAAAAGAATATAGAAAATAGTAGAATATAGAATATAGAAGAATACAGATTATAGAATATACATTACAGAAGAATATAGAATACAGAATATAGAATATAAATTTAGAATATAGAACATAGAACATAGAATATAGATGACAGACAATAGAATGTAGACTATAGACAGAAGACAGAATACAGAATATTGACAAATATCATATATAGGATATACAATATAGAAGAATTTAGAATGTAGAAGAATATAGATTATAGAATATAAAGAATATAGATGGTAGAATATGGAATATAAAACATAGAATATAGAATGTACATTATAGAACAGTATAGAATATCGAGTTTAGAATGTAGAATAAAGAATACAGAATTCAGAACATAGAATATAGAAGAAAATAGAATATAGCAAAATTTGGAGTATAGACTATAGAAGAAAATGAAATATAGAATATATAATGTAGAATATAGATTACAGAATAGAGAAGAATAAAGAATATAAAGAATTTAGATTATCGAATGTAGACTGTAGAATATAGATTACACAATACAGAATATAGAATATAGAACAATATAGATTATAGAACATAGAAGAATGTAGAATACAGAATGTAGAGTGTAAAATATAAAATATAGAGGAATATAGAATACAGAACATGGAAGAATATAGAATGTAGAATATAGAATACAGAAGATAGAATATAGAACACAAAAAAATAGAGTATATGGAAGAATATAGAACATAGAACACAGAAAATAAAAGAATATAGAATATAGATGAATATAGAATGCAGATTATATAAGAATATAGAATATAGAAGGATATAAAAGAAAATAGAATATAGAATACAGAATATTGAAGAATATAGAATGATATAGAATATAGAAGAATTAGAATATATTATATAGAAGTATAAAGAAAAAAGAACATACATTATAGAATATAGATGATAGAAGACTATACAATACAGAATATAGAATATAAATTTAGAATATAGAATGTAGAAGAATATGAATATAAAATGCAGAAAATTGAATATGGAATATAGAATGTTGAAAAATATGGTCTATAGAATACAGGAAATAAGATATAGAATATATGGTATAGAAGAATACAAAACATAGAATGTAGAAAAATATGGATTATAGAATGTGGAATATACAAAAATATACAATATAGCAAAATATAGACTATAGAATTTAGACAGTAGAAAATAGAATAAAGCATATAGAATATAGAAAATAATATAGAATATAGACAAATTTAGAAGATAGAATGTAGATTATAAAATATAGAATACAGAATAAAGAATAGAGAACAAAAAATATACAAGAATTTAGAATGTAGACTGTAGAATATAGAATGTAGAATGTAGAATAAAAAATACAGAATATAAAATATAGACTAAAGAATATACAAAAATATAGATTATATAACATTATAGAATACAGAATGTAAAATATAGAATAAGGAATGCAGAAGAAAAGAGAATGTAGAATGGGCAATATAGAATATAGAATATGAAATATGAAATAAAGAACAATATAGCATATACAAAAATATAGAGCATAGAACATCAAATATGGAATATAGAATACAGAGTATGGAATACAGAATATAGAAAAATATAGAATAAAAATGTATAAGAATATAGAAGTATATAGAATATAGAGTGTAGAATGTAGACTACAGAGTATATAATAATAAACATAGATTACAGAATTTAGAAGATTATGGAATATAGAATGTAAAATATAAAATATAGAAAAGTATAGAATATAGAATATACAATATTGACCAATATGGAATGTAGAATATAGAATATAATATGTAAAATGTACAATATAGTAGAATACAGAATATAGTGTACAGAATCTAGAATGTGGAAGTATATACAATATGGAATACAGAAAATATAGAATTTAGAATATAGAAAATAGAATAGAGAATACAGACTACAGAAGAATATAGATTATATAATATAGAAGAATATAGAAAATAGAATGTAGAATATATAATCTGGAATACAGAATATAGATTGTAGAGTGCAGAATATAGAATATAGAACACAGAATATACAAGAGAGAAGAATAAAGAATATTGAATAATTTAGAATATAGAATGTAGACTGTAGAATATAGAATGTAGAATTTATTATACAAAATATAGAATAAAGTATATAGAATATAGAAGAATATAGATTATAGAATATAGAAAAATATAGTATATACAATGTAGAATATAGAATGTGGAATATAGAATACACAAGAATATAGTACATAGAAGAATACAGAATACAGAACATAGAACACAGAATAAAAAAGAATATAGAATATAGAGGAATAGATAATATAGAATATAGAAGAATTTAGAATATAGAAGAATATAAAATACAGGAAACTGAAGAATGCAGAATATGGAAGAATATAGAATTAGAATATTGAATACAGAAGAATATAGAATATACGTTATAGAAGAATATAGACAATAGAAGACTATACAATACAGAATATAGAATTTAGAACATAGAATATAAAATATAAAATAAAGATATAGAATATAGAAGAATACAGATTATAGAAGATGAGGGAATATAGAATGTAGAACACAAAATACAGAATATAGAATACGGAATATAGAGGAATATAGCATATAGAATACAGAGTATAGAATATGGAACATAGAATATAGCATACAGAAAAATATAGTATATACAAAAATTTAGAAGATAGAACATTGAATATACAATATAGAATACATGGCATGGAATATAGTACATAGAATATAGAAAAATATAGAAGTAGAATATAAAAGAATATAGAATATAGAAGAATATAGAATTAAGATGCAGAATATAGAATACTAAACATAAAATGTAGAATATAGAATATGGAATAGAGAATATAGAAAAATACAGAATAGAGAAGAGTATAGAATATAAAATTTAGACTACAGAATATAGTATAGAAGATTATGGAGTATAGAAGAATATAGAACGTAGAGTGTAGAATATGGAATATAGAATACAGAAAAATATAGTACATAGAGAAATATAGGATATTCAACATAGAACATGGAACATCAAATATAGAATACAGAGGATGGAACATAGAATATAGAAAAATATAGAATATAGAAGAACATAGAATATACAATTTAGAATGTAGAATATAGAATACAGAATATAGAAGAATTTAGAATACAGAATGTAGAATATAGAGTATGGAATATGGAATATAGAAGAATATAGTATATAGAGAACTCTAGAATATAGAACTTAGAAGAGAATACAGAACATAGAAGAATATAGATTATAGAAGAATATGGAATATATGAGAATATAGAATATACATTATAGAAGAATACAGAGTATTGGAATATGGAATATAGAATATACAAGAACATAGAAAATAGATTACAGAGGAATATAGAATATAGAGTTTAGAAGGTAGGATATAGAATAAGGAATATAGAACTCAGAATATAGAATACAGAAGTATACAAACCCAGTGCCGTAGAGTCGATTCCGACTCATAGCAACCCTATAGGACAGAGTAGAACTGCCCCATAGAGTTTCCAAGGAGCGCCTGGCATAGAACTTAGAAAAATTTAGAATATAGAAGAAAACGGAATATAGAATGCAGAATGTAGAACATAGAATATGGAATACAGAATAGAGAAGAATAAAGACTATAGAAGAATTTAGAATGTAGAATGCAGACTGTAGAATAGAAAATACAGAATATAGAATATGGACTATGGAATATAGAATACAGAAGTATATAGTATATAGAAAAATATAGAATACAGAATATAGAACATAGAACACCAAATATGGAATATAGAATACAGAGTATGGAATATAGAAAAATACAGAATAAAGAAGAATATAGAACATAGAATAATATAGAAAAGAGAATATAGAATATAGAAAAATATAAAAAAATATAGTAGATAGTAAAAAGAAGAATGTAGAATATACAATAACATGGAATATAGAATATAGAAGAATGTAGAATACAGAATATGGAATATAGAGTATAGAAGAATACATCATATAGAAAAATATACAACATAGGACATAGAATATAGAATATAAAAGAATATATATACTGAATATAGAAGAACATAGAAGAAGGATATAGAATATAGAAGGTTATAGAATACAGAAGATTATTGAATATAGAAGAATATAGAATATACATTATTGGAAAATATACAATACAGAGCATAGAATAAAGAATGTAGAGGAATATAGAGTATAGGAGAATTTCAAATATAGAATACAGGAGAATATAGAATATAGAAGAATATAGAATGTAGACTATTGATGAATATGGTATATAGAATATAGAACATACGATATACAATATACAATGTAGAAGAAAGTAGAATATAGATAATGCTTTGCTGTAGAATATAGAATATGAAATATAGAATATAGAAGATAAAACACAGAATATAGAATATTGATGAATATGGTATAAAGAATATAGAATAAAGGATATAGAATATACAATATAGAAGAATATAGAATGTAGAAGAATACAGATTATAGAATATTGAAGAATACAGAATATTGAATACAGAATGTAGAATATAGAACATACATTATTGAAGAATATAGAAGAACATAGATACAGAATGTAGGAGAATATAGAATAAAAATATAGAATATAGAAGAATAGAGAATACAGGGGAATATAGAAGATAGAACATAGAAGAAAATAGAATAGTGATGAATATGGTATATAGAATATAGGATATAGAATACACAATATAGAATTATATAGAATATAGAATGTAGGAGAATATAGAATAAAGAATTTAGAATGCAGAATATATAATATAGAAGAATATGGAATATAAAATTTAGAATGTAAAAGAATATAGTATATAGAAGGATAGAGAATATAGATTATAGAAGAATATAGAATATACAGTTTAGAAAGTAGAACATGGAATACAGAATAGAGAAGAATAAAGAATATACAAGAATTTAAAATATAGAATGTAGACCATAGAATACAGAATATAGAATATACAAGAATATATAGAAAAATATAGAATACACAGAGCAGAACGTAATCCATAGAATGTAGAAAACAGAACATAGAATATAGAAGAATATAGAATACAGAATATAGGATATTGATGAAAATGCAATATAGAATATAGAAGAATATAGAATATAGAACATTGATGAATATGACATATAGAATATAATCTATAAAATGTACACTATAGAAGAATATAGAATGTAAAATATAGGATATAGAATATGGAATGTAGAATATAGAAGAACATAGAACAAAGATGAAAATGGAATATAGAATGGAAGATACAAAATATAGAATATAGAAAATAAAAGTACATCGATTATAGAATATAGAAGAATACAGAATGTAGAATATAGTATATAGAACAAAGAACATAGAATACAGAATATAGAAGAATACAGATTATGGAACATAGAAGAATATAGAATATATAAATACAGAAGAATAAACTACATAGAATATTGATGAATATAAAACAAGATATAAAATATGGAAAATAAAAGAACACAGAATAAAGAATATAGAATGTAGAAGTATATTGATTATAGAATACACAAGAATATAAATTATTGAATACAGAAGAATATAGAATGTAGAATATAGGAAATAGAATATAAGAGAATAAAAAATACAGAATATAGAGAAACATAGTATATAGAACATAGAACAAAGAGAATATAGAATGTAGAATACAGAATATAGAATATAGAGTACAGAATATAGAAGATAGAATATAGAATGTTGAATGTAGAATATAGAATACGAAATATAAAAAAACAGAATATAGATAAATACAGAATATAGAAAAGTATAGAGTAGAGAATGTAGAGGAATATAGAATATAAAAAATCAAATATAGAATATAGAACATACAAAGTAGAGTATAGAATATAGAAGAATATAGACTACAGATTATAGAAAATAGATTATAGGATACTGAAGAATATGGTATATAGAATATAGAAGAATATAGAATGTAGACTATAGAATATGGAATACAGACTATAGAAGAATACAGTATATAGTAGAATATAGAATATAAAATATAGAACACAGAATATCAAATATAGAATAGAGTATGGAATATAGAATATAGAAGAATACAGAATAGAGATGAACATAGAATATAGATTTTAGAATGTAGAATATAGAAGAATTTAGAATATAGAATGTTGAATGTAGAATATGGAATATGGAATAAATAATATAGAACACAGAAGAATATGATATATAGAAGAATATAGAACATAGAAGATAGAATACAGAATATAAAAGAATATAGATTATAGGAGAATGTAGAACACAGAATACAGAAGAATATAGAACATCGAAGAATATAGAATATTGATGAATACAGTATATTGAATATAGAATACAGGATATAGGACATACAATATAGAAGAAAATAGGATATAGAAAGTAGAAGAATATAGATTAAAGAATATAGAAGAATATAGAATGTAGAGCATAGAATATAGAATATAGAAGAACATAGAATATACAAGAATACAGAATATAGAGTTTAGAATGTACAGTACAGAATATACAGTTCAGAATATAGAATAAATATAGAGTATAGAAAAATTTAGAATATAGAATAATACAGAATATAGAATACAGAACACAGAATATAAATGAGAGAGGAATAAAGAATATAGAAGAATTTAGAATATAGAATGCAGACTATAGATTGCGCAATACAGAATACGGAATGTAGTATATGGAATAAAGAATATAAAATAAAGAAGAATATAGTATATAGAAAATATAGAATACTGACAAATATGGAATATAGAATATAATGTGTAAAATGTGAAATAGAAGAACATAGAATATAGAATACAGAATATGGAATGTAGAGGTATATAGATTATACAATACAGAAGCATATAGAATAGAGAATACAGAGCATACAACAGAGAATATAGAATTCAGAAGAATATAGATTATAGAATATAGAAGTATATAGAATACAGAAAATTTAGAATATAGAATGTAGAGTGAGAATATAGAAAACATTAGAATATACAATGAAGAATGTAGAATATAGCATATAGAAGAATAAAGATTATAGAATATAGAATGCACAAAGCAGAATATAGAGTACAGAATATAGAATGTAGAATATAGATGAGTATAGAATTAGAATATAGAATTTAGAACAAAAAATATAGAATATAAAAAATATACAAGAATTTAGAATATAGAATGCAGACTGTAGAATACAGAATATAGAAGAATGTAGATTATAGAATGTAGAATATAAAATATAGAAGAATATGCAATATAGAATATAGAAGAATGTAGAATATAGAATTTGGAAGATAAATTATAGAATATAGAAGAATATAGTATAGAGAAGGATATAAAATATGGACGAATATAAAATATAGAACAATATAGAATAGAGAATGTACATTATAAAAGAATATAGACTACAGAATATAGAAGATAATAGAATGTAGAATATAGAAGATGACAGAACATAGAAAATAGATTATAGAAGAATACAGAATAGTGATGAATATGGTATATAGAATATAGGATATGGAATATACAATATAGAATAAAGAATGTAGAATACAGATTATAGAATACAGAGGAATATAGAAAATAGAACGTAGTATGGAGAATGTAGAATATGTAATACAGAATATAGAAGAAAATAGAATATAGAGTTTAGCATGTAGAATATAAAATAAAGAATATAGAATTCAGAATATAGAATATAGAGGGATATAGAATACAGAAAAATGTAGAATACAGAATGTAGAATATGAACACACAATATAGAAGAATACAGAATATAATATGTAAAACATAGAAAATAGAACACAGTATTTAGAATATAGAATATTGAATATAGAAGATACAGATTATAGAACATAGAAGAATATAGAATGAAGAAAGTAGAATATAGAAGAATATAGAATATGGTATATAGAAGAATATAGAATACAGAATATGGACTAAGAAATATAGAATATTGAATAGAGTACATAGAAGAATATAGAATACAGAATATTGACGAATATTGAATATAGAAGAATATAGATTTAGAACACAGAAGAATATACGGTATAGAGAACAAAATATAGAATGTAGAATTTAGAACGTAGAAGATGGGATATAGAAGAATACAGAATATAGGATATTGACAAAAATGGAATACAGAATATGGAATACAGATTACAGAAGAATGTCTTACATACAAAAATATAGAATATCGATAAAAATGGAATATAGAATATAATATATAAAATGTACAACATAGAAGAACGTAGAATGTTGTATATACTATACAGTATATACAACACAGAACATAGACTGTAGAAGTACATAGATTATAGCATATAGAAGTATATAGAAAATAGAATTTAGAATATAGAACATAGAATAGAGAATATAGAATACAGAAGAATATAGATTTTAGAATATAGAAGAATGTAGAATGTAAAATATAGGATACAGAATATAGAAGAATATAGAATATAGAAAAATTTAGAATATAGAATGTAGAGTGGAGAATATAGAATATAGAAGAATGTAGAATATAGAAAACAGAATTTAGAATGTAAAATGTAGTATATAGAATATACAATATAGAATAAAGAATATAGAACAGAATGTGGATTATAGAATATAGAAGAATATAGAGTACAGAACATAGAACATGGATCATAGAAGAAAGAAAACAGAAAATATAGATTATAGAACATCGATGAAAATGGAATAAAAAATATACAATATACAAGAATATAGAATATAGAGTTTAGAGGTATTTTTTTATATTATAGAATATCAAGGAATATAGAATATTGAATGCACAATGAAGAATATAGAATATAGAAAAATATAGATTATAGAATACAGGGTGATATAGAATGTAGAATATACAATATAGAAGAATATAGAATACAGAATGAAGAAAGTAGAATATAGGATATAGGATATAGAATACAGAGTCTGGAACACACAACATAGAATATGGAATATAAGATATAAAATATACAAAATAAAAGAATACAGAATATAGAATGTAGAAGTATATTGATTATAGAATATAGAAGAATATAGATTCTAGAATAGAGTGTAGAATGTAGAGTATACAATATAGAATACAGAATATAGAAAAATACAGAACATAGAAGAATATAGAATATACAGTTAGAACATAGAAGACAGAATATAGAAGAACGTAGAATATAGAATGTGGAATATAGAGCACAGAATATAAGATACAGAATATAGAAGAGTATAGATTACAGAAGAATATAGAGTATAAACGATCGTATAGAATAATGTAGAATATAGTATATAAAATAGAGAAGAATAAAGAACATAGAAGAATGTAGAATGTAGACTGTTGAATATAAAATATAGTATATAGAATATTTAATATAGAATACAGAATAATACAGATTATACAATATAAAATCGTGGAATATAGAGAACAGAACATAGAATATAGATTATGGAATATAGAACACAAAAGATAAAAGAATATAGAACATAAATATTGGCTATTCACGAAAATGGAATATACAATATAAGATATAAAATAATCAGTATAGAAGAATATAAAATATACAATGTAGTAGATTATAAAATATATAACATAGAATGTAGAATACACAACATAGAATATAGAAGAATATAGATTGAGGAATACAGAATTTAGAATATAGAAGAATATAGATTACAGAATATAGAACGTAGAGTATAGAATATGGAATACAGTTTAAGAAATATGAATTATAGGATGTAGAAGAATATAGTATATAGAAGAATATAGAATACAGAATTATGACATATATGGAATACAAAATAAAATATATAAAATGTAGAATGTTCTATAGAATACAGAACACAGAATACAGAATGGAGAAATACATAGATTATAGAATATAGAAGAATTTAGAATGTAGAAGGGAATACAGAAGAATATAGATTATAGAATATAAGAGAATACAGAATAGAGAGTGTAGAATGTAGAACACAGAACACAGAATATAGCGTACAGAAGAATATAGAATATAGAAAATTTCTGAATGTATAATGTTGAGTGTAGAATATAGAGTATAGAATACAGAATATAGAAGAATGTAGAATATAGAAAAACATAGAATATAGAATGCATAATATGGAATATACAATACAGAATATAGAATAATATAGTATAGAAAATAGAAGAATATAGAATGTAGTATATAGAATATCAAAGAATATAGAATTTAGAATATAGAATGTAGCATATAGAATATACAAGAATATAGATTAAATAATATCAAAAATATAGAATGTAGAATATAGAAGAATATAGAATATGGGATATAGAATATTGAAGAATATAGTATATAGAAGAATATAGAATATAGAACAGAACACAGAAGATAGAATATAGAATATAAAAGAAAATAGAATATAGAATAATGTAGAAAATAAAATCTAGAATATAGAAGGATATAGACTATAGAGAAATATAGAATACAGAGGAATATAGTGTATAGAATATAGAATACAAAATATAGAATAAAGAAAATAGAAGAATATAAAATATAGAAGAATATGGGATATAGAATATACATTATAGAAGAATATAGAATATAGAAGATTATAGTATACAGAATATAGAAGAATGTAGAATGTGGAATATAGAATACAGAAAACAGAATATAGAATGTAAGATCAAGAATCTAGATACTAGAATATAGCATATAGTAGAATATAGAACATAGAATATAGAAGAGTATAGAATATAGAATTTACAAAGTAGAATGTGGAATGTAGAATACAAAATATAGAATGTATAGAAGAAATTAGAATATAGAATGTAGAATATACAAATTAGAGAAATACAGATTATAGAATATGGAAGAATATAAATATAGAACATAGATTATAGAAAAATATAGAATATAGAAGAATACAGAATGTAGAATATAGAATACTGAAGAATATATTATATAGAAGAAAATAGAATATAAAAGAATATAGATATTGAATACAGAATTGTACAGAATATGGAATATAGAGTATAGAATGTAGAAAAATATAGAATACTGAATATAAAGGAATATACAATATAGAAAATTATAGAATATAAAAGAATATAGAATATACATTATAGAAGAATATACAATACAGAATGTAGAAGAACATAGCATATAAAATATAGAATGTGGAATATAGCATATAGAGGAATATAGACTACAGAATGTAGAAGATAAAATATAGAAGAATATGGTATATAGAATATACAATATAGAAGAATATAGATTATAAGATTATTGAAGAATGTAGAATGTAGATTATAGAATATAAAAGAATATAGATTATAGAACACAGAATATAGAGTTTACCATGTTGAATATAGAATAAAAAATATAGAATACAGAATGTAGAATATGGAATATAGAAGAATGTAGAATGTGGAACACAAGACATATAATACAGAATAGAGAAGAATAAAGAATATAGAAGAATTTAGAATATATAATACAGACTGTAGAATATAGATAATAGAATATAAAAGAGCATAGAATATAGAGCACAGAACATACAATATAGAATACAGAACATAGAAGTTAGAAAATAGAATATAGAAGAATATAGGATATTCACAAAAATGGAATATAGAGCATGGAATATAAGTCATAAAATATACAATATAGAGGAATATAAAGAATATAGAATGTAGAATATAGAATATAGAAGAATATAGATTAAAGAAAAAAGAATATAGAATATTAAATATAGTAGAATATAGAATGTAGAATATGGAATATACAATATAGTATATAGAAGAATATGGAATATTGACAAATATAGAATTTAAGATATAAAATACACAATTTAGAAGAATAAAAAATAGAATACAGAATACAGACTGTAGAAGTATATAGATTATAGAATATAGAAGAATATAGAGTATACAACATAGAAGGTAGAATAAGGAATATAGAACAAAGAACAGAGAATTTAGAATATAGAAGAATATAGATTATGGAATACAGAATATACAAGAATATAGTATATAAAAGAATATAGAACACATGACATAAAACATAGAATATTGATTATAAAGTATAAAATGTAGAATATAGAAGAATAAAAAATACAGAAGAATATAGAATATAGAATAGACTATAGAAGGATACAGAAAATAGATGTAGAATATGGAATATAGAATACAGAATATAGAAGTACATAGAATATAGCAGAATATGCAGTATAGAAGAACATAGAATAGAGGAGAATATAGAAGGCAATAGAATACAGGACACAAAAGAATATAGAAAACAGAAGAAAATATAATATCAAATATAGAAGACAATAGAAGATAGTAGATAGAAGACACAAGATGATAGGAGACAGATTGAACATAGAACACAGTACAAAGAATACCAAATATAGAAGAATATAGACTATACAGCACAGAATATTTAATATAGAAGAATATTAAATACAGAATTTAGAATGTAGACTATAGAAGAATATAGAGTACAGAATATAGAAGATAGAATATTGAAGAATACGGAATAAAGAATACAGAATGTAGGATACAGAATATATAATAATATAGAGTATAGAATATAGAACATAGAATATAGAAGAATGTAAAATATAGAATGTAGAATATTAATAAAGAATATAGAATGATATAGAATAAAGGAGAATATAGAACATAAAATCTAGAATATAAAATATATAAGAATTTAGATTATAGCATATAGAAGAATGTAGAATGTGGAATACAGAATATATGTACAGTATATAGAAAATAGAAGAATATAGAATATATAACATAGAATGTAGAATATAAAATATATTTTAGAATACAGATTTTAGAATATAGAATACAGAATAAAGAATGTAGAATATAGACTGCAGAGTATAGAATATAGAATACAGAAGAATATAGAAAATGGAATAAAGAATATGGAATATAGATATAGAAGAATATAATATATAGAAGAATATTGAATATAGAATATGGAATGTGGGATGTAGAATATAGAGGAAAAAAGAATATAGAGGTATATAGAATATAGAAGAGTATAGAATATAGGAGGATATAGAATATACAAGGATATGGAATATAGAATAATATAGGATACATGATATAGAATAAAGCAGAATATAGACTACAGAATGTAGAATGTATAGAAGAATGTAGATTTTTGAAGAATATAGAATTTAAAATGTAGAGTATAAAATATAAAGACTATAGTATTTAGAATGTAGAATATAAAATAAGAGGAATACAGAATATAGAATACAGAATGTGAACTGAAGAATATAGAATGTAGAATATAGAAGAATATAGATTATAGCACATAGAGGCATACAGAATATGGCATGTAGAGTGTGGAATATAGTATACACAATGTGGAAGAATATAAAATATAAAAAATAGAAGTGTACAGAATATAGAATGTACAATATTGGATATAAAATATGGAATGTAGAATATATAAAATAGGACAGTATAGTTTATATAATATGGAATATAGAGTACAGAATATAGAATAAAGAACGTAGAGGATAGAAGATAGAATACAGAAGAGTATAGAATATAGAATATTGATGAATATAGAATATAAGACATAAAATATACAATATAGAAGAATATAGAATATAGAAATATATAGATTATAGAATATAGATAAATATAGAATGTAGATTATAGAATATAGAAGAATATAAAATATAGAATGTAAAAATAGAACATGGAATATAGAATATGGAACATAGAAGAACATAGTATTTAGAAGAATATAGAATATTGATGAATATGGCAAAAAGAATATAAGACATAAAATATACAATATAGAAGAATATAGAATACAGAATACAGAATGTACAAGTATATAGATTATAGAAAATAGAATGCAGAACGTAGAATATAGAATACAGTACATAGAATAGAGAATATAGCAGAATATAGATTATAGAATATAGAAAGTAAATGTAGAATATAAAATATAGACTATAGAAGACCATAGAATATAGAAGAATACAGAATATAGAATAGAGAAGAATATGGTATACAGAAGAATATAGAACAGCAAACAGAATATTGAATATAGAATGTAGAATATAGAATAAAGAAGAATATAGAATGTTGAAAGTAGAATGTAGAATACAGAGTATAGAATATAAAATTTAGTATATACAATATAGAAATAGAAGAATATAGAATGTAGAATTTAGAATGTAAAACGTAGAATATAGAATATGGAAAAATATAGAAAAAAGAATATTGAATATAGAACGTAGAATACAGAATATGGAATATGGAATACAGAACATAGAAGCATACAGTATTTCGAAGAATATAGAATACAGAATATAGGGCATAGAATATAGAGTACAAAATATAGAATATAGAAGAATATAGAATATAGCATATAGAAGAACATAGAATAGAGAATATAGAAGAATATAGAGTAGAGAATATAGAAGATAAAATATAGAAGATAGAATATAGAATAAGGAATATTGAAGAATATGGATTATAGGATTTGGAATACAGAATATAGAAGAATATAGACTAGAGAATATAAAAGATAGAATACAGAAGAATAAAGAACATTGACAATTATGGTATATACAATATAGAATAAAGAATATTGGATATACAATATAGAAGAATATAGTTTATAGATTAATGAGGAATGTAGAATATAGAAGAATATAGAATATAAAAGAATATAGAGTTTAGAGTGTAGAATATAGAATAAAGAAAAATTTAGATTATAGAAAGTAGAATATAGAATATAGAGTTATATACAATATAGAACATAGAATATGAAGAATAGAGAAGAATAAAGAATAGAAAAGTATTTAGAGTACAGAATGTAGACAGTAAAATACAGAATACAGAAAATGAAATATAGAGTATAGAATGTAGACTATAGATTATAGAACATAGAAGAATATAGAATACAGAGAACAGAATATAGAATATAAAATAGAGAATATAGAACATAGAAGATAGAAGGATATAGAATACAGAATACAGGATATTGACAAAAATGGAATATAGAATGTAAGATATAAAATATACAATATAGAATATTACAGAATATAGAATGTAGAAGTATATAGATTATAGAATATAGAAGATATAGAATGTAGAATATAATATATAGAAGAATATAGAATACAGAATAAGAAGAATATAGAATGCAGAATATAGAACATGGAATATAGAATAGAGTATATAGAAGAATATAGAATATTGATGAATATCTAATATAGAATATACAGAACAGAATACAGAACATAGAATATAGAAGAATATAGAATATAGGATAGACAATATGGAATACAGAATATAGAATATTGATGAATATGGAATGTAGACTATGATATATAAAATGTACAATATAGAAGAATATAGAATATACAAAACAGAATATAGAATGTAGAAGAATATAGATTAAAGAATATAGAAGAATATTGAATATAGAATTTAGAATGCAGAATATGGAACATAGGATAGAGAATATAGATTATAGAATACAGAACGTGGAATATAGAATATAGAAGAATACGGACTATAGGAAAATTTAGAATATAGAATGTAGAGTGGAGAACATAGGATATAGAATACAGAACATACAAGAAAATAGAATATAGAATGTAGGATATAGAATACAGAATATAAAAGAGAGAAGTTAAAGAATATAGAAATATTTAGAATACATAATGTAGACTGTAGAATATAGAAGAATATAGATTATAGAATATAGAGAAGAGAATGTAGAATATAGAACATAGAGGATAGAACATAGAATATAGAAGAATATAGAATAGAGGATATTCAGGAAAATGGAATATAGACTATAAAACATAAAATATACAATATAGAAGAATATAGAATAAAGAACGTAGAATATAGATAATACAATACAGAACATAGAATAGAGACTATAGAGTGTAAACGTATATAAATTACAGAATATAGAAGAATATAGAATACAGAATGTAGAATGAATATAAATTATAGAACATAGAATATAGAATACAGAAGAATATAGATTATGGAAAGTAGAATACAGAAGTATATAGAATATAGTAGAGTAGAGAATGTTGAATATGGAATATAGAATATAGAAGAATATAGTTTATAAAAGAATATAGAAAATAGAATATTGATGAGTATAGACTATAAGACATAAAATATACAATGTAGAAGAATATAGAAAACAATGTAGAAGTATATAGATTATAAAATACAGAAGAATATGGAATATATACTGTAGAATGTAGAATATACAATATAAAACACAGAATACAGAGCATAGAATTTAGAATATTGAAGAATATAGGTTATAGAATATAGAAGAATATAGAATGTAGAAAAATATAGACTGTAGAATATAGATTACAGCATGTGATATAGAATAGAGCATGTAGAAGAATACAGAATATAGAACATAGAAGATAGAATATTGAATATAGAAAATAGAATGGTGATTATTAAATATAGAAGAAAAATATACAGAAGATTATACGATATAGAGTATAGAATGTAGAAGAATACAGAAGGGTATAGAATATGGAATATAGAATATAGAAAGTAGAATACGGAATATAGAAGAATATAGAATATAGAAGATAATAGAATATAGGACACAAGAATATAGAAAATATAATATAGAACAGAATATACGATATAGAAGAAAATTGACAATAGAAGATAGATTGAAGATAGTACATAGAAGAAAGCAGATGATAGAAGATAGAAGATTGAACATAGAACATAGAACACAAAACACAGAATATAGAGTATAGAATACAGAATATAGAATTTAGAATGTAGATAGAATACAGAATATAAAACATAGAATATTGAATAAGGAATATAGAATATAGAAGAAAATAGAATACAGAAGAATATAGAATATAGAGTGTATATAATGTAGAATATAGAAAATAGAATTTATAATTTACAATATAGGTAAATATAGAATAATATAGAATATTGTTGTTGTTAGGTGCTGTCAAGTCGGTTCCGACTCATAGAGACCCTATGCACAAAAGAACGAAACAGAGTTGGTCCTGCGCCACCCTTATAACAGGTGTTGTGCTTGAGCTCATTGTTGCAGCCACTGTGTCAATCCACCTTTTTGAGGGTCTTCCTCTTTTCCACTGACCCTGTACTCTGCCAAGCATGACGTCCTTCTCCAAGGACTCATCCGTCCTGAAAACGTGTCCAAAATATGTAAGACGCAGTCTCGCCATCCTTGCCTCTAAGGAGCATTCTGGCCGCACTTCTTCCAAGATAGATGTGTTCGTTCTTTTGGCAGTCCATGGTATATTCAATATTCTTCGCCAACACCACAGTTCAAAGGCGTCAACTCTTCTTCAGTCTTCCTTATTCATTGTCCAGCTTTCACATTCATACGATGTGATTGAAAATACCATGGCTTGGGTCAGGCACACCTTAGTCTTCAGGGTGACATCTTTGCTCTTCAACACTTTGAAGAGGTCCTTTGCAGCAGATTTGCCCAGTGCAATGCATCTTTTAATTTCTTGACTGCTGCTTCCATGGTTGTTGATTGTGGATCCAAGTAAAATGAAATCCTTGACAACGTCAATCTTTTCTCCATTTATCATGATGTTGCACATTGGTCCAGTTGTGAGGATTTTTGTTTTCTTTATGTTGATTTGCAGTCCACACTGAAGGCTGTGGTCTTTGATCTTCAAATATAAAATATTGAACATAAAATGTAGAATATAGAAGAATATAGATTATAGCATATAGAATAATATAAAATATAGAATGTAGAATGTGGAATATAGAATATAGCATATAGAACGTAGAATACAGAATATAGAAGACTATAGAATACAGAAAATAGAAGAATATATAATGTAGAATACAAAATATATAATAAAGATGAGTATATAGAATATCATTATAGGATATAGAAGAATATAGAAAGTAGAATATGAAATAGAGTATAGAATAAAGATGAATATAGAATATAGAAAAATATTGAATGTAGAATATAGAATATATAAGACAGGAAATAGAAGAATATAATATATAGAATATTGAACATAGAATGTAGAATATAGAACAATAAAGAATATAGAAGTATATAGTATTTAGAGGAATACAGAACATAGAATATAGGATATAGAATATAGAACAGTATAGAATATAGAATACAGAAGAACATAGAATATAGTATGTATAATGTAGAACATGGAATACAGAATATAGAAGAATACAGAAGGATATAGAATATAGAAGAATATAGAATATAGAAGGATATAAAATATAGAAGAATATAGGGAGAATGAAGGGAGAAGCAGAGAGAGATTTCATAAAGACACAAGCGGAGATGACAATGTGACCACAGAGGCAGAGATTGGATGATGCAGCAACAGCCATGGAATAGAGACAGCCACCAGAAGCTGGAAGAGGCAATGAACAGATTCTCCCCTGGAGCCTCTGAAGAGTGTGCGGTGTGGTTCTGCCGTGACAGCTTGATTAAGGCTCAGGTATTTTGGCTCTGACTTTGGATTTCTGGCCTCCTGGGCTGTGGAAGAATAAATTTCTGTTGTTTTAAGTCACTCAGTTTGTAGCAATTTGTTATAACAGACACAGAAAATGAATTAACTGACCAATAAAAGATGCGGTAATCTATGCATCATTACAGTATTGTAACCTGATGAGGGTGGATCCTGCCCGGCGCGACCCCTTGAGTCAAATGAGAGACACCAGGCCTTTGAAAAAGAGAAAACAGACTTTACTGCAAGCCGGTCAAGCAAGGAGCTCAGAGATTAAGTCTCAAATCAAGCTCCCTGAGGTTGGGGATTCCAGTGCAGGTGCAGGGTTTGTGATAGGGAACTTAAGCATAATTCATGAAGTTTCTAAGAACTGGCAGACAATTTCAGGAAATGAACACATACAGGGGTGCAGTAGGGGGTGCAATATGGTGGCTGGGGGCATGTGGTTTTTAGGGTGGTGTGAAACATGAAGTTTATCTAAGGACAGCTTTGTGGCTTATTGCTCATGTCCAAATAGAGTGGGGGGAAGGTTGGTGGGTAGCGAAGCAAACTTGAGCAGAGAAGCAGTAAGATGGCCTTGAGCTGCTACACAGAATTTCTTATCAAAAGTTTGTGATGTGGCCCAGGTGTGATGCGAGGAAGGGGAACCATTTAACCCTGTTGTTTGCGGTATCAATAATATATATTTTTTAAATAATATTTATTGTGCTTTTTTAAGTGAAAGTTTGCAAATCAAGTCAGTCTCTCACATATAAACTTATATACACCTTACTACATACTCCCATTTACTCTCCCCCTAATGAGCCGGCCCACTCTCTCCTTCCAGACTCTCCTTTCGGGACCGTTTTGCCAGTTTCTAACCCTCTCTACCCTCCCATCTCCCCTCTAGACAGGAGATGCCAACACAGTCTCAAGTGTCCACCTGATACAAGTAGCTCACTCCTCATCAGCATCTCTCTCCAACCCTTTGTCCAGTCCAATTCATGTTGAGGAGTTGGTTACTGTCCTGGGCCAACAGAAGTTTTGGGGACCACGACCGCCGGGATTCTTCTAGTCTCAGTCAGACCATTAAGCCTGGTCTTCTTTTTTATGATTAACTTTTTTTATTAACTTTTATTGAGCTTCAAGTGAACGTTTACAAATCAAGTCAGACTGTCACATATAAGTTTATATACACCTTACTCCGTACTCCCACTTGCTCTCCCTTAAGGAGTCAGCCCTTCCAGTCTCTCCTTTCGTGACAATTTTGCCAGCTTCCAATTCTCTCTATCCTCCCATCCCCCCTCCAGACAGGAGATGCCAACACAGTCTCAAGTGACCACTTGATATAATTAGTTCACTCTTCATCAGCATTTCTCACCTACCCACTGTCCAGTCCCTTTCATGTCTGATGAGTTGTCTTCGGGGATGGTTCCTCTCCTGTGCCAACAGAAGGTCTGGGGACCATGACCGCTGGGATTCCTCTAGTCTCAGTCAGACCATTAAGTATGGTCTTTTTATGAGAATTTGGGGTCTGCATCCCACTAATCTCCTGCTCCCTCAGGGGTCCTCTGCTGTGCTCCCTGTCAGGGCAGTCATCGATTGTGGCCGGGCACCAACTAGTTCTTCTGGTCTCAGGATGATGTAGGTCTCTGGTTCATGTGGCCCTTTCTGTCTCTTGGGCTCTTAGTTGTCGTGTGACCTTGGTGTTCTTCATTCTCCTTTGCTCCAGGTGGGTTGAGACCAATTGATGCATCCTAGATGGCCGCTTGTTAGCATTTTAGACCCCAGACGCCGCATTTCAAAGTGGGATGCAGAATGTTTTCATAATAGTATTATTTTGCCAATTGACATAGAAGTCCCCTTAAACCATGGTCCCCAAACCCCCGCCCTTGCTCCGCTGACCTTTGAAGCATTCATTTTATCCTGGAAACTTCTTTGCTTTTGGTCCAGTCCAGTTGAGCTGACCTTCCATGTATTGAGTGTTGTCCTTCCCTTCACCTAAAGCAGTTCTTATCTACTAATTTAATCAGTAAAAAACCCTCTCCCACCCTCCCTCCCTCCCCCCTCTCGTAACCACAAAAGTATGTGTTCTTCTCAGTTTATGCTATTTCTCAAGATCTTATAATAGTGGTCTTATACAATATTTGTCCTTTTACCTCTGACTAATTTCATTCAGCATAATGCCTTCCAGGTTCCATGTTATGAAATGTTTCACAGATTCATCACCGTTCTTTATCGATGCGTAGTATTCCATTGTGTGAATATACCACAATTTATTTACCCATTCATCCGTTGATGGACACCTTGGTTGCTTCCAGCTTTTTGCTATTGTAAACAGACCTTCAATAAACATGGGTGTGCATATATCTGTTTATGTGAAGGCTCTTATTTCTCTAGGGTATATTCCGAGGAGTGGGATTTCTGGGTTGTATGGTAGTTCTATTTCTAAATGTTTGAGATAATGCCAGATAGATTTCCAAAGTGGTTGTACCATTTTACATTCCCACCAGCAGTGTATAAGAGTTCCAATCTCTCCGCAGCCTCTCCAACATTTATTATTTTGTGTTTTTTGGATTAATGCCAGCCTTGTTGGAGTGAGATGGAATCTCATCATGGTTTTAATTTGCATTTCTCTAATGGCTAATCATCGAGAGCATTTTCTCATGTATCTGTTAGCTGCCTGAATATCTTCTTTAGTGAAGTGTGTGTTCATATCCTTTGCCCACTTCTTGATTGGGTTGTTTGTCTTTTTGTGGTTGAGTTTTGACAGAATCATGTAGATTTTAGAGATCAGGCGCTGGTTGGAGATGTCATAGCTGAAAATTCTTTCCCAGTCTGTAGGTGGTCTTTTTCCTCTTTTGGTGAAGTCTTTAGATGAGCATAGGTGTTTGATTTTTAGGAGCTCCCAGTTATCTGGTTTCTCTTCGTCATTTTTGGTAATGTTTTGTATTCTGTTTATGCCTTGAATTAGGGCTCCTAAGGTTGTCCCTATTTTTTCTTCCATGATCTTTATCGTTTTAGTCTTTATGTTTAGGTCTTTGATCCACTTGGAGTTAGTTTTTGTGCATGGTGTGAGGTATGGGTCCTGTTTCATTTTCTTGCAAATGGATATCCAATTATGCCAGCACCATTTGTTAAAAAGACTATCTTTTCCCCAATTAACTGACACTGGGCCTTTGTCGAATATCAGCTTCTCATATGTGGATGGATTTATATCTGGGTTCTCAATTCTGTTCCTCTGGTCTATGTGCCTGTTGTTGTACCAATACCAGGCTGTTTTGACTACTGTGGCTGTGTAATAGGTTCTGAAATCAGGTAGAGTGAGGCCTCCCACTTTCTTCTTCTTTTTCAGTAACGCTTTGCTTATCCGAGGCTTCTTTCCCCTCCATATGAAGTTGGTGGTTTGTTTCTCTATCACCTTAAAAAATGACATTGGAATTTGGATCGGAAGTGCATTGTATGTATAGATGGCTCTTGGTAGAATAGACATTTTTACTATGTTAAGTCTTCCTATCCATGAGCAAGGTACGTTTTTCCACTTGAGTATGTCCTTTTTAATTTTTTTGTAGTAGAGCTTTGTAGTTTTCCTGGGATAGGTCTTTTACATCCTTGGTAAGATTTATTCCTAAGTATTTTATCTTCTTGGTGGCTACTGTGAATGGTATTGATTTGGTTATTTCCTCTTCGGTGTTCTTTTTGTTGATGTAGAGGAATCCAAGTGATTTTTGTATGTTTATCTTATACCCTGAGACTCTGCCAAACTCTTCTTTTAGTTTCAGTAGTTTTCTGGTGGATTCGTTGGGGTTTTCTGTGTATAAGATCATGTCATCTGCAAATAGAGATAATTTTACTTCCTCTTTGCCAATCCGGATGCCCTTTGTTTCTTTGTCTAGCCTAATTGCCCTGGCTAGGACCTCTAGCACAATGTTGAATAAGAGCGGTGATAAAGGGCATCCTTGTGTGGTTCCCCTTCTCAAGGGAAATGCTTTCAGGCTCTCTCCATTTAGAGTGATGTTGGCTGTTGGCTTTGCATAGATGCCCTTTATTATGTTGAGGAATTTTCCTTCAATTCCTATTTTGCTGAGAGTTTTTATCATAAATGGGTGTTGGACTTTGTCAAAAGCCTTTTCTGCATCAATTGATAAGATCATGTGGTTTTTGTCTTTTGTTTTATTTATGTGGTGGATTACATTAATGGTTTTTCTAATATTAAACCAGCCTTGCATAAAAATCCCACTTGGTCGTGGTGAATTATTTTTTTTGATATGTTGTTGAATTCTATTGGCTAGAATTTTGTTGAGGATTTTTGCATCTATGTTCATGAGGGATATAGGTCTGTAATTTTCCTTTTTTGTAATGTCTTTACCTGGTTTTGGTATCAGGGAGATGGTGGCTTCATAGAATGAGTTGGGTAGTATTCCGTCATTTTCTATGCCTTGAAGTACCTTTAGTAGTAGTGGTGTTAACTCTTCTCTGAAAGTTTGGTAGAACTCTGCAGTGAAGCCGTCCGGGCCAGGGCTTTTTTTTGTTGGGAGTTTTTTGATTACCATTTCAATCTCTTTTTTTTATGGGTCTATTTAGTTGTTCTACTTCTGAATGTGTTAGTTTAGGTAGGTAGTGTTTTTCCAGGAATTCATCCATTTCTTCTAGGTTTGCAAATTTGTTAGAGTACAATTTTTCGTAATAATCTGATATGATTCTTTTAATTTCAGTTGGGTCTGTTGTGATGTGGCCCTTCTCGTTTCTTATTCAGGTTATTTGTTTCCTTTCCTGTATTTCTTTGGTCAGTCTGGCCAATGGTTTATCAATTTTGTTAATTTTTTCAAAGAACCATCTTTTGGCTTTGGTAATTCTTTCAATTGTTTTTCTGTTCTCTAATTCATTTAGTTCAGCTCTAATTTTTATTATTTGTTTTCTTCTGGTGCCTGATGGATTCTTTTGTTGCTCACTTTCTATTTGTTGAAGTTGTCGGGACAGTTCTCTGATTTTGCCTCTTTCTTCTTTTTGTATGTGTGCATTTATTGATATAAATTGGCCTTTGAGCACTGCTTTTGCTGTGTCCCAGAGGTTTTGATAGGAAGTATTTTCATTCTCATTGCATTCTATGAATTTCCTTATTCCCTCCTTAATGTCTTCTATAAACCAGTCTTTTTTCAGGAGGGTATTGTTCAGTTTCCAAGTATTTGATTTTTTTTCCCTAGTTTTTCTGTTATTGATTTCTAGTTTTATAGCCTAGTGGTCTGAGAAGATGCTTTGTAATATTTCAATGTTTTGGATTCTGCAAAGGTTTGTTTTATGACCTAATATGTGGTCTATTCTAGAGAATGTTCCATGTGCGCTAGAAAAAAAAGTATACTTTGCAGCAGTTGGGTGGAGAGATCTGTATAAGTCAATGAGATCAAGTTGGTTGATTGCTGTAATTAGGTCTTCCGTGTCTCTATTGAGCTTCTTACTGGATGTCCTGTCCTTCTCCGAAAGTGGTGTGTTGAAGTCTCCTACTATAATTGTGGAGGTGTCTATCTCACTTTTCAGTTCTGTTAAAATTTGATTTATGTATCTTGCAGCCCTGTCATTGGGTGCATAAATATTTAATATGGTTACGTCTTCCTGATCAATCGTCCCTTTTATCATTATGTAGTGTCCTTCTTTATCCTTTGTGGTGGATTTAAGTCTAAAGTCTATTTTGTCAGAAATTAATATTGCTACTCCTCTTCTTTTTTGCTTGTTGTTTGCTTGATATATTTTTTCCATCCTTTGAGTTTTAGTTTGTTTGTGTCTCTAAGTCTAAGGTGTGTCTCTTGTACGCAGCATATAGACGGATCATGTTTCTTTATCCAGTCCGAGACTCTCTGTCTCTTTATTGGTGCATTTAGTCCATTTACATTCAGCGTAATTATAGATAAATAAGTGTTTAGTGTTGTCATTTTGATGCCTTTTTATGTGTGTTGTTGACAATTTCATTTTTCCACATACTTTTTTGTGCTGAGACGTTTTTCTTAGTAAATTGTGAGATCCTCATTTTCATAGTGTTTGACTTTATGTTTGTTGAGTTGTTACGTTTTTCTTGGCTTTCATCTTGAGTTATGGAGTTGTTATACCTCTTTGTGGTTACCTTAATATTTACCCCTATTCTTCTAAGTAAAAAACCTAACTTGTAATGTTTTATATCGCCTTGGATCACTCTCCATATGGCAGTTCTATGCCACCTGTATTTAGTCCCTCTTTTTGATTATTGTGATCTTTTACATTTTGACTTCAGTGATTCCCTGTTATGAGCATTTTTTAAAATTAATCTTAATTTATTTTTGTGATTTCCCTATTTGAGTTGATATCAGGATGTTCTTTTTTGTGACCTCGTGTTGTGCTGGTATCTGATATTATTGGTTTTCTGACGAAATAATATTCTTTAGTATTTCTTGTAGCTTTGTTTTGGTTTTTGCAAATTTCTAAGCTTGAGTTTATCTGTAAATATCTTAATTTCGCCTTCATATTTCAGAGAGAGTTTTGCTGGATACATGATCCTTGGCTGGCAGTTTTTCTCCTTCAGTGCTCTGTATATGTCCTCCCATTGCCTTCTTGCCTGCATGGTTTCTGCTGAGTAGTCTGAACTTATTCTTATTGATTCTCCCTTGAAGGAGACCTTTCTTTTATCCCTGGCTGCTTTTAAAATTTTCTCTTTATCTTTGGTTTTGGCAAGTTTGATGATAATGTGTCTTGGTGTTTTTCTTTTTGGATCAATCTTAAATGGGGTTCAATGAGCATCTTGCATAGATATCCTTTCGTCTTTCATGATGTCAGGGAAGTTTTCTGTCAGCAGATCTTCAACTATTTTCTCTGTGTTTTCTGTCCTCCCTCCCTGTTCTGGGACTCCAATCACACACAAGTTATCCTTCTTGATAGAGTCCCCCATGATTCTTACTGTTTCTTCATTTTTTTTAATTCCTTTATCTGATTTTTTTCAGCTATGTTGGTGTTAATTCCCTGGTCTTCCAGATTTCCCACTCTGCATTCAAATTGCTCGAGTCTGCTCCTCTGACTTCCTATTGTGTTGTCTAATTCTGTAATTTCATTGTTAATCTTTTGGATTTCTACATGCTGTCTCTCTACGGATTCTTGCAACTTATGAATTTTTCCACTATAAGAACATAGTGAGTTCTTCAACTGTTTTATCAGTGTGTTCCTTGGCTTTTTCTGCAGTTTGCCTTATTTCGTTTCTGATGTCTTGAAGCATTGTGTAAATTAGTTTTTTTATATTCTGTACCTGATATTTCCAGGATTGTTTCTTCATTTGGGAAAGATTTTGATTCTTTTTTTTGGAGGGGTTGTAGAAGCTGTCATGGTCTGCTTCTTTATGTGGTTTGATATTGACTGCTGTCTCCGAGCCATCCCTAAGATATTAAAAAAAATAGATTTGGTAGTGGTTTATTCTATAATTGCTCACTGAGTCTTATCTTGTTTTGTTTTCTTTCAATATACGCGGATGGGCTACTAGATTGTGCTGTCTTGTTTGTTGTAGCCCTTGACTTACTTATGACCTATTACCAGCTGGTTTGGGCTGTTGCCAGATATATATGCCTGAGTCTATTCACTATTCTTGCGTAGAATCTGATTTTGGGTCATCAAGTGTGTGCTGCACCCTAACACCTATCCACCTCTAGAAGTAGTGGCGATAGTTGTGTGCACCAGATTCTATTAGCAGCTGGGGTTCACCATCGGGGGGGGCAGGATGCTGACAGGCTTCCCCCAAGTGTCAGTGAGGTAGGTGTGTCTCTATTCCTATAGCACCTTGGTGGGAGGGCACTGCAGCTGTACCTTAGGCCCCCAATGCAAGTACCTCTACGGATTGGTAGGTGTCACCCTCCTTAGACCCCTAAGGCAAGAGGCTAGGTGGTCTGGGGGGAGCTTCAGCCCTCAGTTCCCTTGTTGTGGGTCAGTTAGAGCTCTGTTGAATAAGCAGAGATATCAGGCCTGGGAAACTTGTTTTTCCAGAAAATCCGCTAAAAAAAAATGCAGTCAGATCCCTATTGGAACTGCCTTTGGATTATAACTGCCACCTTGTTCCCTGTAAGGATGAAAGTCCGAGATTTGGATCATATATGCTTGGCTGTAGCTGGTTCTGTCTTTTTAGTCCAATTAGGGATGGATTTTTGGTCCCTGGGTTTTTTGTGATTCCTTCTCTCAGGCCGGAAGAATGGGTTAGGAAAAGACCAAAAAAAAAAAAAAGGGAAAAGCAAAGCCGCCGCGGAGCCGGAGCTGTTCTCCCTCTGGCTCAGGAAATTCCAATGTTAATGAAGCCGCCTGGGAAGGATGGGGGAGGGTTCAGAGAAACAGGAGAGTAGCACCCCAGAATATAGCCAGAGTTGCTTATCTTGTTTGGAATGACTATTTTATCTGAGATTCTTGAGGGGCGTGTCGCCTATGTGTGCTGGCTGTGTGGAGATTGCCCCCGAGGGTCTGGCCCGCTAAAGCCGGGGTCAGGTCCTCCGCTGCCAGTCCAAAGCCTAGCATCAAGGTTCCCCTGCTGGGACGCTGCACTCCTGGCTCCAAAATCAGTCGTTGCCTCCCGGGGACTTCTCGTCCTGCCAGCCCCGTCTCCGCGCCTCCCCCGCGGACTGGCTGAGCCCCCTCCCGCGGTTAGTTCAGGGGAGTAAGCCTGCGCCGCGTGCTTGCGCTGTGACAGCGCCCAGTCAAAAGCCTGGCGCCCAGGCTCCCCAGCTGGGACACTGCACTCTCGGCTCCAAAACCAGTCACTGCCTCCCGGGGACTTCTCCCACCAGCCGCGTTGCCACACCGCCCACGCGGACCGGCTGGGCCCCCTCCCGGGGTCAATTCAGGGGGGTAGGGCTGGGCCCCTTGTTTGCGCCATCACCAGATTTTGTGTTCATCTCTCCTGGGTCCAGACCTAAGCCCGGCACCAAGGTTACCTGACTGGGACGCTGGCTCCAGGCTCCGAAAACAGTCGCCACTTCCCCGTATTTGTTCGTTCTCCGTCTCTAAATCTGTGTTTGTTGTTCAGGGATTGTAGATTGTTATGTATGTGATCAATTCACTTGTTTTTCTGAGTCTTTGTTGCAAGAGGGATCCGAGGTAGCATCTACCTAGTCCTCCATCTAGGCCCTCCTCTCAAACCTGGTCTTTTTATGAGAATTTGGGGTCTGCATCCCACTGTTCTCCTGCTCCCTCAGGGGTTCTCTGTTGTGCTCCCTGTCAGGGCAGTCATCGGTTTTGGCCGGGCACCATCTAGTAAATAATATTTTTAATAAAATATCTAGACTTAAAAACTTAAGGAAGGAGAAGTGTCTCTCACTTCTTAAAATGCGACAGATGTTATGGGTTGAATTGTGTCCACCAAAAATGTGTGTCAACTTGGCTAGACCATGATTGCCAGTATTGTGTGATGGTCCACTATTTTGTCGAGTGATGTGATTTTCCTACACACTGTAAACCCTACCTCTATGATGTTAATGAGGTAGGATTAGTGGCAGTTATGTTAATGAGGAAGGTCTCAATCTACAAGACTGGGTTGTGTTTTAAGTCAACTTCTTTTGAGATATAAAAGAGAGAAGCAAGCAGAGAGACAGGCGGACATCATACCACCAAGAAACAAGAGTCAGGAGAATAGAGTATCCTTTGGACCGGGGTTCCCTGTGCTTAGGATCTCTTGACTGGGAAATATTGATGACAAGGACTTTCCCCCAGAGCCAACAGAGGGAGAAGGCCTTCTCCTGGAGCTAGCACCCTGAATTCGGAATTCTAGCCTGCTATGCTGTTTTTTTTTTATGCTGTGAGAGAAAAAATTTCTCTATGTTAAAGCCATCCATCCACTTGTGGTACTTCTGTTACAGCAGCACTAGATAGCTGAGACAGCAGGTAATTTGAAAAATATATCTCTGGCACAAAAAGCCTCAAATTGATGAAAGAAATAAAAAATATACTTCTATTTTTGTGTGGGTATATATATATATTTTTCATATGTATGTGTGTGTGTGTGTACATAAATATATGTATATATGAGCTCTGCTGGGTTTATATATATATACACACCTATATATGAGTTCTGGTGGCACAGTGGTTAAGTGCCCTGATGCTAATCAAAAGGTAAGCAATTTGAACTCACTAGCCTATTCCACAGGAGAAAGGTGTGGCAATCTGCTTCCACAAAGATTTAGAGCCTTAGAAACACTATGGGGCAATTCAACTCTGTTCTATAGGGTCACTATGAGTTGGAATTGACTCACGGGCAACTGGTTTGATTTGGTTATATATATATATATATATATATATATATATATGGTGTAAGATGAATGATTGAGCTACTGGAAAAGTAAGAGAAATCTGCACTATCTAGAAAGATATTGTGAATGAGTTCTGAAAAAGGTCAATACAGGTAACAGACACAAAAAAGGTGTTGATATAGGTATTCGACTTTACTCACACAATGTGGAAAGGAAGCAAAATTAAGTCCCATGCACAGTGGTTAGTTATGCACATGCAGAGATATCAAGCTGGGACCAGGAAAATTATTTTCTTAAAAAACCCAGTAAGAAAAAGCTACATCAAAGATAAATGAGGACCATGACTTCCCTTGACCATAGATGTCTGTGGAAGGGAAATAAAAGAGCTTTTCTTAAAATCTCTATTCTCATCCCCACACTTACATATATTTGGAAGTAAATTGCACACCACCATGTAACTTAAATATCACCATCTCAAAATTGTGTTAATATAGAGTCCGAGTGATGAGCAGCCAGTTACTGAGCAACTGTGAAGGACAATTCTCTTATTACAATTCAGATATAGACATAGATAAATTTCTGAACAATATGATCTCAGAATGAAATATCTCATATTATATGTTTAACAGTATTGCTCTGGGCAAATCTGCTACAAAAGACCTCCTTAAAGTGTTAAGAAGCAAAGATGTCACTTTGAAGACCAAGGTGTGCCTGACCGAAGCGATGGTATTTTCAATGACCTCATATGAATGTGAAAGCTGGACAATGAATTAGGTGTTGGTGAAGAATATTGAATATGCCAGTGACTGCCAGAAGAATGAACAAATCTATCTTGGAAGAAGTACAGCCAGAATACTTTTTTGAAGCAAGGGTGCCGAGACTTTCTTTCACGTGCTTTGGATATGTTATCAGGAGGGATCAGTACCTGGTGAAGGACATTATGCTTGATAAAGCAAAGGGTCAGTGAAAAAGAGGAAGACCCTCAAAGACATGGATTGACACAGTGACTACAACAATGAGCTCAAACATGGCAATGATTGTGAGGATGGCACAGGACCGGGCAGCTTCTCGCCCTCTTGTACATGGTATCACTATTAAAAAAAAAAAAAAAAAACCATTGCCATCGAGTCAATTCTGACTCATAGTGACGATGGCAGCTAACAACAACATATTTTTTTCTCAAGTATTGGGATGGGAAACAACGAAGGTAACAGAATCTTAATATATTGCCTAACGGAGACAAAAGTTCCTTTTCGAGTTATACATCTGACCTCAATAGCCCCATGGGAGTTGAGAGTAGATTGCATACCACCATGTAACTTAAATATCACCATGTCAAAATGTATTTAACATAGGGTCCGAGTGATGAGCAGCCAGTTACTGAGCAACTGTGAAGGACAATTCTCTTATTACAATTCAGATATAGACATAGATAAATTTCTAAACAATTTATGACCCATGGGAGTGGAACACCAGAATGCTGTTGACATATAGAGTTTAAATCATTTCTGGTTATCTTTTGGGAGAATGTCCCCTCAGTTTTGTACTTAAAGGAATTGACAATTCTCTCTCCTTTTTTTTTTTTTTTGTACGTAATTGGTAGACAGGAACACCAGTCTCCACAGATTTCTTTTTCTTTTTTCCTTTTATTTCATTTAATCCCGTAGAGTATTTTATGAGCAAAAGTTTTGCTATTGTGAAAAATGCTGCAGTGAACATGGGTATGCATTTGTCTATTCATGTGACAGCTCTTATTTCTCTAAGATATATTTCTAGGAGTGGGATTGCTGGATCTTATGGTATTCTCTTTCTAGCTTTCTAAAGGAGTGCCATATCGTTTTCCAAAATGGTCGAACCATTTTGCATTCCCACCAGTAGTGCATAAGAGTTCCTGTCTCCCCACAAATTCTTCAACATTGTTATTTATTTATTTATTTTTTACGGCAGTAATGTTGGGGTGAAATGATATCTCATTGTAGTATCAATTTCCAATTCTCTATTGGCTGGTGATCACGGTCATTTCCTCATGTGTCTGTTAGTCACTTGAGTGCCTTCTTTGGTGAAGTGTCTGTTAATTTCCTTTGTCCGTTTTTTAATTGGATTATTTGTCTTTTTGTTGTAGAGGTATTGGATTTTCCTGTAGATTTTAGAGATTAGACTTCTGTTGAATTTGTCATAGGCAGAGATTTTTCCAAGTCTAAGTTCTTTTTTTATTCTTTTGGTGAAGTCTTTTGATGAGCATGAGTGTTTAATTTTTAGAAGATTCCAGTAATCTAACTTATATTCTAGAGTTTGTGTCTTGTTAGTTATGGTTTTTATCCTGTTAATGACATGTATTAGGGCCTCTAGCCTTGATCCTATTTTTTTCCTATGATCTTTGTGGTTTTTTATTTTATATTTAGGTGTTTAATCCATTTTTAATTAGTTTTTGTGTATAGTGTAAGGTATGGGCCCTGTTTCATTTTTTTGCAGAGGGACATCCAGTTTTGCCAGCAGAATTTGTTAAAAAGACTGTCTTTTCCACATTTGATGGACTTTGGGCCGTTTTCCAAGATCAGGTGATTGTAGGTGGATGGATTTACACCTGGGTTCTCAATTCTGTTCCACCGGTCAATGTAGCTGTCATTGTACCAGTACTAGGCTGTTCTGACTACCGTAGCCGTACAGTAGATTCTGAGGCCAGGTAGTCGTCTTCCTAGTGAATTCTTCTTCAATAGTACTTTACTTATTTGGGGGCTCTTTCATTTCTGTATAAAGTTAATGATTAGTTTTTCCGTCTCTTTGAAGAATGCTGTTGGTATTTGGATGAGAATTGCTTTGTATTTGTGAATTGCTTTGGGTAGAATTGATATTTTCACAATGTTGAGTCTACCTATCCATATGCATGTCCCTCGCTTTTGTCATTTTGAGATACTCGTTCTTCGTTGTTTGTTTCTTTAACAATCTGACACTTTCTCTTCTCCTTCAGGACATTTACATGTGTTCTTCTGTCTGCTAAAGGTGGTTTCTCTGGTACCTCAATTCATTTGTACTTTAATTGCACTCTCTTGGAGAAGTCTTCTCGGATTCTCTCAAACTCTTACATGTTTCCAGAATGTCCTGTGCTTCATCTTTAAAACAGTAATATTATTTGAATTTGAGCTAATAACCAAGTATCGGCCTTGCTCAGGAGTAAGTTACTTTTGTGGTTATTTAAATTTAAATATGAATGAAATAAAATAGCAGTTCAGTTCCTTAGTCACACTAGCCGTATCTAAAATGATCAGTAGCCACATGTGTCTAGTGGCTAATGTATCAGGCAGCACAGATTATAGAACATTTCCATTATTGTAGAAAATTATTTTGGACAAGTGCTGGGAGATCAGTTTTCTCCTTTTTGTTGTTCTTAAACTAACCCTGTGCAACCCAGAACCTAGGCCCTGTGCAACATTTGCGCTAACATCATCAAATCTTTCATTTATTCCTGTAAACACTAGGCATTTTCAGACGTGCACACATACACACAAATACACACCCATATACACCCATACTTTTCTTTAAGGTTTGGTCTAAATTCAATAAAATCCTTGAAATCTTCCCTTTGTGTAAAGCCAAGATTAGGTGCTATCTCCTCTTTGCTCTCCCAAAACTTTGTCCTCTTAGCTTACTCTACTGAAATTATTTGTACATAAACCTGTTTCTGTTAAATTACTACCTAATCTGGAAGAAACAGGCCTTGGTTGTTTTATATTTATATCTCTAGTGTCTGGTGAAGGTGACATAATTTATACTCAATAAATATATTTTAATCAAAGATTTGAGACTCTTGTATTGTCTTCTCATTCGTGAACGTTTTGGTGTCACAAAAAATATATATATAGTTACTAAGTCAAATATTTATATATATGTCTACATCAATATTAACACCTACATCTATATTTATACAGGCAACAATAGATCTACAATTAGTTTTCATTTACTAGAATTTCATGTGAATAAAATCATATAATATGTACTCTCTTTTTTGTTTGTTTTGTGCCATTTTACTCTTCTTTTTCTTGTTTCCAAAGGTAAAACATTTGCTTATTGATTTGAGATCTGTCTTCCTTTTTAACATAGGCACTTGGAGCTATTAATTTCTCTATAAACGATTCTAAAGCTGCAATCCGTATGTTTTAGCATGCTGTTTTTCACTTCCTTTTATCTAAAAATATTATTTTTAAACTCTCCTTGTGATTTATTCTTTGGCTCATTTGTTATTTAGGAGTGTACTGTTTAATTTACATATATTTGTGATTTTCTTATATTTTCTTCTATTGTTGATTTCTAATTTAGTTGTATTTTGGTCAAAGAACATATTTTGTATTATTTCAATTATTTTATATTATTTAGGTTTTTGTGTGTGTTTGTTTTATAGTCTGGTATATGGTCACTCTGGAGTATGTCCCATGTATACTGCCTAGTTTTATGTCCATTATTGAAAATGAGTTATTGAAGTCTCTATTATTGTGAAATGTTAGGTGAATACATGTTTATAATTGTTTATTCTGCCAAATAGATAGACCCTTTATAATTGTAAAATATTATTTGTATCCTGTAACTTTTTTGTCTTAAAGTCTAATACATCAAGTGTTATTATAGGCAACCCAGCTCTTTTTTTTTTGGCTACTGCTCACTTGGCATGTTAGATTCCTAGTGCTGCCATAACAAAATACTACAAAGTAAATGGTTTTGAAGAACAGAATTTATTGTCTCAGTTCTGAAGGCTAGAGGCCCAAATTCATTAATGGGTCTATGAACTCTCTCTCTGTTTGTTTTACGGAAAGGTCCTTCCTGTCTCAGCTTCTTGCAGCTAAAAAAAGAAACTGTTGCCGTTGGGTCAATTCCAACTCATAGCAACCCTATGGGATAGAGCGGAACTTTCTCATGGGGTTTTCAAAGAGCAGCTGGTGGATTCCAACTGCTGACCTTTTGGTTAGGAGCTGAGCTATTAGCTACTGCACCATCAGGGCTCCTTGTAGCTTCTTGTAGCCCTTTGCAATTCTTGGCATGCTTATGGATGCTTATAGATGTGTCTGCCTCCATTATCACCTGGCATCTGTCTTACTCTGTGTGTTTCTTTCCATCTCCCTGTCTGTTATCTCCTTTTAAGATACCACTCAGAATGGAATAGGACTTATCCTACTCTGGTATGGCTTAAGTGACAATATCATCAGCTGCTCTTTGGAAACCCTATGGGGTGGTTCTACTCTGTCCTATATGGTCACTATGAGTTATAATCAACAGGATGGTGAAGGTTTTTCTTTTATCTTCCAAGAATAGTGTGCTATTTTCCCAAACAAGGCCACAACTTCCAGGTACAATTTTTAGCACTTCAACATATATATTTCGGAGACACTTTCAATCCGGAATACATGGCCTATCTTTTAAATCCTATTTTCAATCTATTTGTGTCTTTTAATCTAAAGAGTGCCTATAATAATAAAAAAAAAATAGACAGACATATTTGTGTTATGTTCTCTTTTTAGACTATGTTTCCAATCTCTGCCTTTCAATTGAGTTGTTTCACTGTTTAAATTTAATTACTGATAAAGTAGGACTTATGTCTTCCTTTTTTAAATATACTTATGTCTTTTTTATTAGTCTATTCCTGGATTGCTGGCTTCTGTTGTGTTAAATTGGTAAGTCCTAGTGTACCTTTAAATTTATTTTTTGTGTCTTTTACAGCATATCTTTCAAGTTATTTTCTTAATGATTTCTTGTAGATTACAGTTAGCATCTTAATATAAAACCAACTAATTCAGATGAATAATGTCTTAATTTCAATAATGTTCAGTGTATCTTGATCCTGCTCATTCTTTGTAAAAAAATTGTCATACAAATTACATATTTGTACATTAAAAGTAAGTATTCTTTTCTCCATTTCATGAAAAGTTTTGTGCATTAAATGACACTACCAAGAAAATGAAAATGTAATGGATAGAATGGAAAAAAATATTTGACCATAATTTATCTGATAAGGCTCGAGTAATTTTTAAAAAGTATATTGAAAAACAAACTGCGTGAGTGAAAGTTCTTAGGCCGATGAATATAATCACATGAACTAACTAACACTCTTCTTTCTGCCAAGGAAAAGTAAATGACTAAAAATTGTTGCTTTGAAATATTGTAAAACAAATTTGAACACAAATAAAAACTAAATGATTTCTATTCGAGACCACATAAATAATAGACACGCCATTGTCTTAGTTATCTAGCACTGCTATAACAGAAATACCACATGTGGATGCTTTAACAAAGAGAAATTTATTCTCTCACAGCCTAGGGGTCTAGAAGTCCTAATTCACGATGCCAGCTTCAGGGGAGGCTTTCTTTCTCTGTCGGCTCTGCAGGAAGGTCTTTTTCATCAATTTTCCCCTGGTCGAGGAGCTTCTCAGTTTAGAGATCTCAGGCCCAAATGATGTGCTATGTTCTTGGTGGTTTTTCTTGGAGGTATGAGGTCCCCCTGTCTCTCTGCTTGCTTCTCTTTTTATATTTCCAAAGAGATTGACTCAACATATTATCTAATCCTGTAGATTGAGCCCACCTCATTTATGTAACTGCTTCTAATCCCGCCTCATTAACTTCATAGTGGCAGGATTTACTACACATAGGAAAATCACATCAGATGACAAAATGGTGGGCTATCATATGCTACTAGCAATCATGGCCTAGCCAAGTTGACACACATTTTGGGTAGGGGGGTGCAATTTAATCTGCAGCAGCCATCAATCACCCCAGTAAATTCTTCACTTATATGTCTCTGATGAAAAATTATATCCAATATAGAACCCCATATGTTTTATAGGTGATTTTTTTTGATCTGACAGATACTAAGAAAGCTTCTTTTTTTTAAAAGACAGACATTTCCGTGCTTGTGCACAGAGTGGACAGAAGGGAGAGCCCAAGAAGAGTCTTTTCTTTTTCCTTTTTTTAAAATAACTTTCTTTCGCTTATCCCGGACATGAAAATGTTCAACAGTTTAACCTCAGTTCATTCCCCTAAACATCTGTGGAGTCTGCTCCCTGAGCTTCCAAGCCACTGTCACTATTGTGTTTTTAACCTTTAAAATATCTCATTTAGCTTAAAGTGTTGATCCTCTCCCCTGTCTTCCTAACTCCAAACATCTAAAAAACCATTCTCAGCACATTTAACAGATCAATCTTTATAATATAAAAATCTGATCGCATTGTGAAAAATCAGCCTCAGAATCATCTCCGGTCCATGTTTCTAAACTATTCCATGTGATTTAAAAAGTTATTTTATGTACAGACACATGGAATTTTTATCTCGGTAATGTATTCACACTAAATTTTCAGGTTTATAGACCAATCAGATTAAGTCCTAATACATTTTAGGTCATAAAAGCTTTTTATGATTTGAAGCTGCCTCTTTTTCTTCCCTTGTTACATACTACCCCGAGTGAGGCAAGCTTTCCCTCCAAGGGGAGCTAACCCTTGTTGATAACTCACTGTGGGCCAAGTTCTGATCTAAAATTGCTTTATACATACTGCTTCATTGCATTCTCAAAATAAACAAGTAAGGACTATTATTCTATCTATTTCATAAATGGAGAAAATTAGCAACAGAGTTTTAAAATTTGACCAGGCTTACATGTTATCCTGGGTTTATATCTGGCTGACTGGCTTAAAAGCCTACATTCCCATTATCAAGCTAGTGACACTTGAACTAGGGACTAGTGCCTCAAACATTGTGCATGTTGTTATACACATGCCTATAACACCATTTTACTCTTTTTTTCCTATATATCACAACTGTCATAAGAATTACCCTTTTTTGAGCTCCATTTCTGATACACTGAAATAATTAAACCTTCATTACTATAAGAACACAATTTTGTGTAAAGCTTTACTGTAAGAGAAATCATACTGTTTGAAAGCTGTTTCTTTGTCTCTCCATAGCAAGCTGTATCATTCTAAAGAAGACAAAAATTATAACTAGTGTAGTATATAAGACAAGGTATACCTATAATAAGTGCATATAAACTAATTACACTCATCCAGGCAAATTTGTACAGGAGAAATTAATACATAAGTAATTTTTTTCACGACTCTGAAGTTGCATGTCTTTGGGATTAAAAGAAAGTTAAAATTTGTGAAAATTTGAAGTTGGAACTCTTAATATTAACACTGCAAGAACTATTAAAGATGAAGTAGGAAAATGTATTGTGCTGAAAGACTTGTTTAAATGCTATAAGAAGTTTAACTTACTGAAAGGACAAATTAAGTAAACATGAAAAAAGGAACAAAAAATATATTCACTGTTTCTGTCAAGATTTTAGTTTTTTTCCTTATTTTTTGAAAAAATGAAAACCTTTTTGAGTGTATCCTTGAAAGCTTGTTTCATTTGCTTGTTCTTGAGACTGCAAATGAAGGGATTGAGTAAAGGTGCAACTGAGGTATAGATAACAGCTACACCCTTGGATAAAGTCACCCTTTCTTTTGCTGATGGCTTCATGTAAATGGAGACACAGCTACCATAAGTAAGGGAAACTACAATAATGTGGGAAGAACAAGTGGAAAAAGCTTTTGTTCTTTTCCGAGCAGAGGGAATTTTTAGAATGGTCTTGATTATATATGTATAGGAAAAAATTACTAAGAGTAGTGTGACCACTAGTGTTATAACTGTTGAAACAAATGAAATCATTTCTAGGAAGTGAGTGTGCAAGAAATCTGCGGGATAGGAGAAGTGTCACACATGAAATGATCAATTACTTTGGAAGGACAAAATTCCAGCTTTAGTCCCAAGACCAACGGTGGAAAGGTAATCAGAAAGCCAGCTGTCCATGACCTGAGAAGAAGTTGGTAGCACACTTTGCTTCTCATAATGATTGAGTAATGCAGGGGTTTGCAGATGGCTGCATAGCGGTCATGGGACATGGCAGCCAGAAGGTAGAACTCTGTAACTCCTAAGAAAAGAAAAAAAGAATAATTGAGATGCACAACCATTGTAGGAAATGATTTTGTTTTTAGTCACAATGGTTGTCAAGAATCTAGGAATAGAGATTGTCGTCAATAAGATTTCTAAGAAGGAGAAATTTTGTAGGAAGAAATACATTAGAGTCTTGAGGTGAGGATGCAGTAGGGTGAGGAGGATGATGGATAAGTTCGCCATCACACTCAAAATACAGTTGAGAAAGAGAAATATAAAAATCACAATTTGTAACTGTGGGTCATCTGTGAGTCCCAAGAGAATGAATTCTATCTCTCTTGACTGGTTCTTCATTTCAGTTTTGAGACCTATTAAACTAAAATTAGGAAACAACTCCAAAAGCAGAAAAAACAATTTTTTAAAGCTACATCAGGAAAAAAATCTGATATCCAGAAATGTAAACAAGTGCAAATATTTGCTGCAGTTTAACAAGGCAGATGATACCTAAAATTATAGTGTAGGTCAACCAAAGCATTCTCTATGTATCTTCTGTGTGTGTTTAATAAATTACTGCAAAAAAAAAGCCTTATAAAATCTAGGCAGCTTTTCCAATGTCAATTTACAATGTATGTTCAACAATTTTTATTTTATGAATTTTTTAAAAATTGATGAAACTTACAGAAATATTGGTAGTTACATATTTTCCTTAACTACAGTTGAATTTCTCCAATATATGCCATTAATTCTTTAGTTCCAATGCAGTACTGATCCATTGTTCCTTTGACTTATTTTCTCTAATTAGTATTTTTCCGGTTCCAAATCATTAGTCTTCTCATAATCATTTAAACTTAACATTTTGAAATATCTTCAAGATACAGTTAGTAATTTCAAAATTCTAAACAAATTGGGAGAAAAACTGTAGCTACAGGAAAAATAAAACAAATCAAAATCAATTATTTTCTGACTTGATCTTTGCCTTGGATTCAGGTAATTTTTAAATTCTTAAGTAATATTTTTTTCCCTGTTTAAGCCGCCCACAATAAATAATTTTGTCTTTTTAGTATAAATATGAGGATGATTTTAATATCTAGGTGTTTTAATAACTAGAAGTAATTTAATAAAATCATTTTGTTATTCAAAGACTAGTACAGAAGTGGTAGTCAATAGTCACTTATGATGCTAACTATATTGTTTTTGGCACTCAATGTCATTGTTCTTAAATCCATAAATAAGACTTTTCTCTACAGACGAATAGGCCTAAATTGCTGACTGGATACATTATGTTCCGTAGATGATGGCCTTCTATAGATGTCTAGGACAGAAAAGAAAGCTTTTCTCTTTATTTGAAGGAAGATATTGAGGTGGTATCCAAGCATTCATCTATGTTTAATGTCAAAGTTAATTTACAGGTTTCATATGGCATTTAAATAAATACATTTGCAAAATGCTTTCGTTATTCATTTTAAAATCATTCCATGGGTTATTAATGTATGCTTTTCACATGAATAAAAATAATTTCATCTATTCCTGCATATAAGAATTTTATTAGCTTTCCCTGAATTTCACTTTTCTCACTCTCTACTCAATGCAATAAACACATCTATTTTCTTATAAGAATTTTGCTTTGTGTTTTAAATGATAGCTATTGGAGAAAAAAAACAGTACAGTGCTCCTATTTCCAAGTGGCTTTTTTTCCCAATATTTTATAGGTAATGCTCCCTTCTCTCTTCATTTTGCTCTGGAAAAGAGAGAGAGTGACAGCAAGAGAAATATTGAAGAAAAATTCCGAAGTATTAATTTGTGTAAATCTCAAAACCAGAACACAAGAATAGTAGCAATTTTTCTTCTACTCCTTGACTACTGAAAGGATGAGAAGCTGAGTGATCATGAGTGTTTATTATCAAATATGTATATCTGCACTGCCATTTCTTTAACCCCAGTTTTGCTCTAACTCAGTGGGAAGGGAAACTCTCTGAGTCAGTCAAACAATTTTTGCTAACATCATGTGTCTAGGTGACAAGTCTATATGCTGCTTTCTTAAAAACCTGCAAAACAGAAGCTATTTTTACTTTTCAAAATCTGCTGAATGATCATAGTTACATATAGTAAAAAGCCTATAATGCTACAGTTTATATCAGTCCCTATATAATCAGGCAGCTTTGAATACTGCATCTACACAGAGCATGTATGATGATCCAGATGCCAATGGTTATAACTATTGTACTTGTAGAACTACCTTCATCTATGATCTAGGTGACTTACTGTATGCAGGATTTATTGATTTCCCTTCTCCTTTAAGGACGTATGCTATAAACAAAAGTCAAATAATAGATGTTGAATATTATTGCATTTATAATATTAGAAAACATTCCATTATTTGCATAAGAAATTTAATTCCAATGCTTTTCGTGGGAAGGATTCAAAGCAGAGGGGAGACTTGGAAAGTATATGTATCTGTGAATATCTCCCAATATCACATACACTACAAAAATCACAGAACCTAGATATTATAGAAAATTCAATTACAATGCCCTTTCTGGTTACCAAATAGAGGTTTTCTGATTTTTTCCTTAAATATTTAAACTTAAATGAAAATGATGCTCTAAGAGAAGGGCATTTTAGGAAAGGTCTCAGGTTAAAGCAACCCACTCTTCGTAGCAAAGAATGACTATGTTTACAATTGTGCACTAACAAAAGCCACACTTTTATCAATTTGCTCATAAAAGACTCAGGGAAATTAATTGAAATAAAGGGAAGACAGAAAAAGAAATCTGTGAAAACTGGTGTGCAGGAGCTACCACTTACATCAAGGAAAAAAAAGCCACAAAGCTGTGTGTTGATTTAAATACAAAGCAAGGGAACACTCTCCCAAAAGATAACTAGAAACAATTTAAACTCTATATGGGATGCCAACAAGATTTTGATATTCCACTCCCCCAGAGCTATCTGGGAGCCCTGGAGGCGCAGTGGTTAAGAGCTTGGCTGCTAGCCAAAAGGTCGGTGGTTCAAATCCACCAGTCGCTCCTGGAAACACTATGGGGCAGTTGTACTCTGCCCTATAGGGTCACTATGAGTCGGAATCTACTCAACAGCAACCAGTTTCTCTTTTTGGGTTTTGGGGCTGTATGAGTCGTTCTACTGGTCAGAGACCTTATCTCAAACAGGAACTTTTCTCTTGCCTTCATTAGTCAATATATTAAGATTCCACTAACTTGATTGTGGCCCACCCTAAGGCTGGAGAAGGAGTATTTAAATAAAAAAAATTAAATGGCTCCTATTAATTATTATTTCTATTCTGAAACCATCTTAAACTTAAACTTAAAAGTTACAAATACAGAGCAAGAAATTTTTTTTGTTTTTTCCTGAATCATTTGATGCCCTACCTCCTGCTCAACACTACAGTGTGCATTCCTTACAAAAAAAGAAAATATCTACTATATAATAACATGAATCCGTTCTCAATAAATATTAGAACAGTAGCACACTAACACTGATATATTAATAACGTCCAATATCCCAATCCCATTCAATTTTTACAAGTTTATAGAGGTATAAATAGCTCAGAGTTATGTTTTCATTTGATTAGCATGACTCTTTAATTTCATTTAATACAGAATGGTTTTTCAGTCTTTCCTTAACTTCCTTGCATGTTGGAGATTACTTTCTGGTAAGCCTATATAATGTCCCTTGATTTGTGTTTTTCTGAGGTTTTCACCTGATTAGATTCCATTAATTTACTTTTTGGCACCAGAATCACAGAAGTGATCCTATTTTTTCATTGAGTCTTATCTCTTGCATAAAGTGGTGATTGACAGACTTCTCCACCATAAAAGTAATGTTTTATATTTGTAATTAATAAGCATTTTGTGGGAAGGTACTTTGAATACGTTGGATATATCAATCTTCATAAAACTTTCAACTTACTCATTAATAACTTAATATCATTATGTACTCATAGTTTCTGATTTTATTTATTAACAAATATGTCAATCATCTATGTAGCGTATATATTTCATTTTTACCTCAATTTTTACTTTAATTTCAATTAGTCCCATTTTTAAAAAATATTCTTGCTGTTCAATAGTCTTATATCTGTACTTAAATATACTGGGAAAAGTTTATTTCCTCAAACTATTAAACATTCTTCAGTATAGTTTGTGTGAATTCTTTCAAATTCTTTAGTTTTTATGAGTTTATTCAGCAGTTATTGTTTCTGCTTGCTATTACTTGGTGACCTCTAAAACATAATATAAGGTATTTTATTGTGAAGTCACATTATTTAAAATTTATCTGTGTCTATATTTCAGTAGGATTGTCATTAGAAGTTTGTGAGGCAGTGGAATTAAGTTAATGAGAGTGAAACAACTAGAATGGACATAATGACAATGTTGACACGATGTGAAGAATGTAACAAGGTCGCTGAATATTATCTATAGAAAAATTTTAAATGGAAGTGTGTTTTGCTATGTATATTTTTACCAAAAATGTGATAAGATATTTTTAAAAGCCGGTTCAGCTATATTAATATAAATCAGTATAGATATTTTTCATGATGACAAAAAGTTATATTCATCAAGAAGATAGAACAATTCCAAATTGGTATGCACGATGTCAAAGTCTTGGAAATTAGAAATTCACGGTACTACAAAGACAATTAAAAAAATCCATAGGCATTTTGGAGATTTAAATAGCTCAGTAATTATATACAAAGCAAAAATAAAATAAACTTATAGAATATTTAAATTATGCGATTAATGAACTCAACCAAGTTGAACTAACTAGAACACTGTACTTAACTACACAACACTTACAATTTTCAGATGTTCATGAAATGTTTATCAAAAATTTGACTATATGCTAGGCCATAAAATAAGACTCAACTAATTTCAGATAATTTCAATTAAATAAAGCATATTTTCTGACATCATAGAGTTTAAAAAATTATACCAGTAGAGTTGTAAATATAAATGAAATGGGGAGGCGGGGCCAAGATGGCGGACTAGGTAGATGCTACCCCGGATCCCTCTTGCAACAAAGACTCGGAAAATCAAGTGAATCGATCACATACATAACAATCTACGAACCCTGAACAACAAACACAGATTTAGAGATGGAAAACGAACAAATATGGGGAAGCAGCAACTGTTTTTGGAGCCTGGAGCCAGCGTCCCAGGCAGGTAACCTTGGCGCCGGACTTAGATCTGGGCCCAGGGGAGCTGAACTCATAAATCTTGTGACGGCGCAAACAAGGGGCACAGCCCTACCCCCCTGAACTGAACCCAGGAGGGGGCCCAGCTGGTCCGCGCGGGTGGCGTGGTGACGCTGCTGGTGGGAGAAGTCCCCGGGAGGCAGTGACTGGTTTTGGAGCCGGAAGTGCTGCGTCCCAGCAGGGGAACCTTGACGCTAGGTTTTGGACTGGCAGCGGAGGATCTGACAGTGGCTTCAGCGGGCCAGACCCCCGGGGGCAATCTCCACACAGCCGACACACATAGGCGAAACGTCCCTCGGGAATCCCAGATATAACAGTCATTCCGAGCAAGACAAACAACTCTGGCTATATTCCGAGGTGCTACTCTCCTATCTCTCTGATCCCTCCCCCACCCTCCCCAGTCGGCTTCATTAACATTGGAATTTCCTGAGCCAGAGGGAGAACAGCTCCGGCTCGGTGGCGGCTTTGCTTCCACCCCCCTTTTTTTTTCTTTTGGTCTTTTCCTAACCCACTCTTCTGGCCTGAGAGAAGGAACCACAAAAAACCCAGGGACCAAAAATCCATCCCTAATTGGACTAAAAACACAGAACCAGCTACAGCCAAGCATATATGATCCAAATCTGGGACTTTCATACTTACAGGGAAAAAGGTGGCGGTTATAATCCAAAGGCAGTTCTGATAGGGATCTGACTGCATTTTTTTTTAGTGGAATTTCTGCAAAAGCAAGTTTCCCAGTGATGGCTCAGAGACAGCAGTCGATATCAAACCACATAAAGAAGCAGACCATGACAGCTTCTACAACCCCCCCAAAAAAAAGAATCAAAATCTTTCCCAAATGAAGAAACAATCCTGGAATTATCAGGTACAGAATATAAAAAAACTAATTTACAGAATGCTTCAAGACATCAGAAACGAAATAAGGCAAACTGCAGAAAAAGCCAAGGAACACACTGATAAAACAGTTGAAGAACTCAAAAAGATTATTCAAGAACATAGTGGAAAAATTAATAAGTTGCAAGAACCCATAGAGAGACAGCATGTAGAAATCCAAAAGATTAACAATAAAATTACAGAATTAGACAACACAATAGGAAGTCAGAGGAGCAGACTCGAGCAATTCAAATGCAGAGTGGGAAATCTGGAAGACCAGGGAATTAACACCAACATAGCTGAAAAAAATCAGATAAAAGAATTTAAAAAAATGAAGAAACACTAAGAATCATGGGGGACTCTATCAAGAAGGATAACTTGTGTGTGATTGGAGTCCCAGAACAGGGAGGGAGGACAGAAAACACAGAGAAAATAGTTGAAGATCTGCTGACAGAAAACTTCCCTGACATCATGAAAGACGAAAGGATATCTATGCAAGATGCTCATTGAACCCCATTTAAGATTGATCCAAAAAGAAAAACACCAAGACACATTATCATCAAACTTGCCAAAACCAAAGATAAAGAGAAAATTTTAAAAGCAGCCAGGGAGAAAAGAAAGGTCACCTTCAAGGGAGAATCAATAAGAATAAGTTCAGACTACTCAGCAGCAATCATGCAGGCAAGAAGGGAATGGGAGGACATATACAGAGCACTGAAGGAGAAAAACTGCCAGCCAAGGATCATATATCCAGCAAAACTCTCTCTGAAATACGAAGGCGAAATTAAGATATTTACAGATAAACACAAGTTTAGAGAATTTGCAAGAACCAAACCAAAGCTACAAGAAATACTAAAGGATATTGTTTGGTCAGAAAGCCAATAATATCAGATACCAGCACAACACGAGGTCACAAAAAAAGAACATCCTGATATCAACTCAAATAGGGAAATCACAAAAATAAATTAAGATTAATTTTAAAAAATGCTCATAACAGGGAATCACTGAAGTCAAAATGTAAAAGATCACAATAATCAAAAAGAGGGACTAAATACAGGTGGCATAGAACTGCCATATGGAGAGTGATCCAAGGCGATATAAAACATTACAAGTTAGGTTTTTTACTTAGAAGAATAGGGGTAAATATTAAGGTAACCACAAAGAGGTATAACAACTCCATAACTCAAGATGAAAGCCAAGAAAAACGTAACAACTCAACAAACATAAAGTCAAACACTATGAAAATGAGGATCTCACAATTTACTAAGAAAAACGTCTCAGCACAAAAAAGTATGTGGAAAAATGAAATTGTCAACAACACACATAAAAAGGCATCAAAATGACAACACTAAACACTTATTTATCTATAATTACGCTGAATGTAAATGGACTAAATGCACCAATAAAGAGACAGAGAGTCTCGGACTGGATAAAGAAACACGATCCGTCTATATGCTGCCTACAAGAGACACACCTTAGACTTAGAGAAACAAACAAACTAAAACTCAAAGGATGGAAAAAATATATCAAGCAAACAACAAGCAAAAAAGAAGAGGAGTAGCAATATTAATTTCTGACAAAATAGACTTTAGACTTAAATCCACCACAAAGGATAAAGAAGGACACTACATAATGATAAAAGGGACGATTGATCAGGAAGACGTAACCATATTAAATATTTATGCACCCAATGACAGGGCTGCAAGATACATAAATCAAATTTTAACAGAAATGAAAAGTGAGATAGACACCTCCACAATTATAGTAGGAGACTTCAACACACCACTTTCGGAGAAGGACAGGACATCCAGTAAGAAGCTCAATAGAGACACGGAAGACCTAATTACAGCAATCAACCAACTTGATCTCATTGACTTATACAGATCTCTCCACCCAACTGCTGCAAAGTATACTTTTTTTTCTAGCGCACATGGAACATTCTCTAGAATAGACCACATATTAGGTCATAAAACAAACCTTTGCAGAATCCAAAACATTGAAATATTACAAAGCATCTTCTCAGACCACTAGGCTATAAAACTAGAAATCAATAACAGAAAAACTAGGGAAAAAAAATCAAATACTTGGAAACTGAACAATACCCTCCTGAAAAAAGACTGGTTTATAGAAGACATTAAGGAGGGAATAAGGAAATTCATAGAATGCAATGAGAATGAAAATACTTCCTATCAAAACCTCTGGGACACAGCAAAAGCAGTGCTCAAAGGCCAATTTATATCAATAAATGCACACATACAAAAAGAAGAAAGAGGCAAAATCAGAGAACTGTCCCGACAACTTCAACAAATAGAAAGTGAGCAACAAAAGAATCCATCAGGCACCAGAAGAAAACAAATAATAAAAATTAGAGCTGAACTAAATGAATTAGAGAACAGAAAAACAATTGAAAGAATTACCAAAGCCAAAAGATGGTTCTTTGAAAAAATTAACAAAATTGATAAACCATTGGCCAGACTGACCAAAGAAATACAGGAAAGGAAACAAATAACCTGAATAAGAAACGAGAAGGGCCACATCACAACAGACCCAACTGAAATTAAAAGAATCATATCAGATTATTACGAAAAATTGTACTCTAACAAATTTGCAAACCTAGAAGAAATGGATGAATTCCTGGAAAAACACTACCTACCTAAACTAACACATTCAGAAGTAGAACAACTAAATAGACCCATAAAAAAAAAAAGAGATTGAAACGGTAATCAAAAAACTCCCAACAAAAAAAAGCCCTGGCCCGGACGGCTTCACTGCAGAGTTCTACCAAACTTTCAGAGAAGAGTTAACACCACTACTACTAAAGGTATTTCAAAGCATAGAAAATGACGGAATACTACCCAACTCATTCTATGAAGCCACCATCTACCAAAACCAGGTAAAGACATTACAAAAAAAGAAAATTACAGACCTATATCCCTCATGAACATTGATGCAAAAATCCTCAACAAAATTCTAGCCAATAGAATTCAAAAACATATCAAAAAAATAATTCACCACGATCATGTGGGATTTATACCAGGTATGCAAGCCTGGTTTAATATCAGAAAAACCATTAATGTAATCCACCACATAAATAAAACAAAAGACAAAAACCACATGATCTTATCAATTGATGCAGAAAGGCATTTGACAAAGTCCAACACCCATTTATGATAAAAAAAAAACTCTCACCAAAATAGGAATTGAAGGAAAATTCCTCAACATAATAAAGGGCATCTATGCAAAGCCAACAGCCAACATCATTCTAAATGGAGAGAACCTGAAAGCATTTCCCTTGAGAAGGGGAACCACACAAGGATGCCCTTTATCACCGCTCTTATTCAACATTGTGCTAGAGGTCCTAGCCAGGGCAATTAGGCTAGACAAAGAAACAAAGGGCATCCGGATTGGCAAGGAGGAAGTAAAATTATCTCTATTTGCAGATGACATGATCTTATACACAGAAAACCCTAAGGAAACCTCCAGAAAACTACTGAAACTAAAAGAAGAGTTTGGCAGTCTCAGGTTATAAGATAAACATAGAAAAATCACTTGGATTCCTCTACATCAACAAAAAGAACACCGAAGAGGAAATAACCAAATCAATACCATTCACAGTAGCCACCAAGAAGGTAAAATACTTAGGAATAAATCTTACCAAGGAAGTAAAAGACCTATACAAAGAAAACTCCAAAGCTCTACTACAAGAAATTCAAAAGGACATACTTAAGTGGAAAAACATACCTTTCTCATGGATAGGAAGACTTAACATAGTAAAAATGTCTATTCTACCAAAAGCCATCTATACATACAATACGCTTCCGATCCAAATTCCAATGTCATTTTTTAAGGTGATAGAGAAACAAATCACCAACTTCATATGGAAGGGAAAGAAGCCTCAGATAAGCAAAGCGTTACTGAAAAAGAAGAAGAAAGTGGGAGGCCTCACTCTACCTGATTTCAGAACCTATTATACAGCCACAGTAGTCAAAACAGCCTGGTATTGGTACAACAACAGGCACATAGACCAGTGGAACAGAATTGAGAACCCAGATATAAATCCAACCACATATAAGCAGCTGATATTTGACAAAGGCCCAGTGTCAGTTAACTGGGGAAAAGATAGTCTTTTTAACAAATGGTGCTGGCATAATTGGATATACATATGCAAAAAAATGAAACAGGACCCATACCTCACACCATGCACAAAAACTAACTCCAAGTGGATCAAAGACCTAAACATAAAGACTAAAACGATAAAGATCATGGAAGAAAAAATAGAGACAACACTAGGAGCCCTAATACAAGGCGTAAACAGAATGCAAAACATTACCAAAAATGATGAAGAGAAACCAGATAACTGGGAGCTCCTAAAAATCAAACACCTATGCTCATCTAAAGACTTCACCAAAAGAGGAAAAAGACCACCTACAGACTGGGAAAGAATTTTCAGCTATGACATCACCGACCAGCGCCTGATCTCTAAAATCTACATGATTCTGTCAAAACTCAACCACAAAAAGACAAACAACCCAATCAAGAAGTGGGCAAAGGAAATGAACACACACTTCACTAAAGAAGATATTCAGGCAGCTAACAGACACATGACAAAATGTTCTCGACCATTAGCCATTAGAGAAATGCAAATTAAAACACGATGAGATTCCATCTCACTCCAACAAGGCTGGCATTAATCCAAAAAACACAAAATAATAAATGTTGGAGAGGCTGCGGAGAGATTGGAACTCTTATACACTGCTGGTGGAAATGTAAAGTGGTACAACCACTTTGGAAATCTATCTGGCGTTATCTTAAACAGTTAGAAGTAGAACTACCATAAAAAAAAAAGAACTACCATACAACCCAGAAATCCCACTCCTCAGAATATACCCTAGAGAAACAAGAGCCTTCACACAAACAGATATATGCATACCCATGTTTATTGAAGGTCTGTTTACAATAGCAAAAAACTGGAAGCAACCAAGGTGTCCATCAACGGATGAATGGGTAAATAAGTGTGGTATATTCACACAATGGAATACTACGGATCGATAAAGACCAGTGACGAATCTGTGAAACATTTCATAACATGGAGGAACCTGGAAGGCATTATGCTGAGCGAAATCAGTCAGAGGCAAAAGGACAAATATTGTATAAGACCACTATTATAAGATCTTGAGAAATAGTAAAAACTGAGAAGAACACATACTTTTGTGGTTACGAGGGGGGAGGGAGGGTGGGAGGGAGAGGGTTTTTTACTGATTAATTAGTAGATAAGAACTGCTTTAGGTAAAGGGAAGGACAACACTCAATACATGGAAGGTCAGCCCAATTGGACTGGACCAAAAGCAAAGAAGTTTCCGGGATAAAATGAATGCTTCAAAGGTCAGTGGAGCAAGGGCGGAGGTTTGGGAACCATGCTCTAAGGGGACTTCTAAGTCACTTGGCAAAATAATTCTGTTATGAAAACATTCTGCATCCCACTTTGAAATGTGGCGTCTGGGGTCTTAAATGCTAACAAGCGGCCATCTAAGATGCATCAATTGGTCTCAACCCACCTGGAGCAAAGGAGAATGAAGAACACCAAGGTCACACGACAACTAAGAGCCCAAGAGACAGAAAGGGCCACATGAACCAGAGACCTACATTGTCCTGAGACCAGAAGAACTAGTTGGTGCCCAGCCACAATCGATGACTGCCCTGACAGGGAGCACAACAGAGAACCCCTGAGGGAGCAGGAGATCAGTGGGATGCAGACCCCAAATTCTCATAAAAAGACCATACTTAATGGTCTGACTGTGACTAGAGGAATCCCGGTGGTCCTGGTCCCCAAACCTTCTGTTAGCACAGGACAGGAACCATTCCCGAAGACAACTCATCAGACATGAAAAGGACTGGACAGTGGGTAGGAGAGAGATGCTGAAGAAGAGTGAGCTAATTATATCAGGTGGACACTTGAGACTGTGTTGGCATCTCCTGTCTGGAGGGGGGATGGGAGGATAGAGAGAGTTGGAAGCTGGCAAAATTGACACGAAAGGAGAGACTGGAAGGGCTGACTCATTAGGGGGAGAGCAAGTGGGAGTAAGGAGTAAGATGTATATAAACTTATATGTGATTGACTTGATTTGTAAACGTTCACTTGAAGCTCAATAAAAGTTAATAAAAAATAATAAATAAAAAAATGAAATGGGGTGTTTTTAATTATATTCAAAGATAACTAGAAATCCAAATATGCATGGACATTTAGGCAATATACTTATAAATAATGTATATGTTGAAAATGAAATCACAATAGGAATTAAAATACTTACAATTTAATGAAATGAAAATAATAAAATTACGTATCAAAATTTGTAAATGCAGGTCAAGTTAACATTCTAAGAAATTGTATGGCCTTAAATAAACACATGAGAACAGAGGAATAGGCGGAAAGTTCATCTGCCTTGATGGATGATCTAAGTTTCCATCCCAAACATTTTTAAAAAATGGCAAATTACACTTTAATTTGAAAGAAGATAGAGAGCAGGAGAAACAAACAAAATAAAACACATACAATACAATACACTAGGGAGTATTAATGGAGCTAAAATTTAGTTAATTATAAGAATAATAGAATACATATATGCCCTTACGATAAAGAAAATGAAAATACATTTATCCGATATAAAAAATAGTGAGGTGATTTTGCTTCTTAGTTTATAGATCTTATCACATAAGAGGACTGTTCGAAAACTTTATGACACTGGAATTGAAAATATTGATGAAATGGACTATTTATGAGGGAAGGACGTGGGGAAGTAACTTTCCATAGCTCTCACAATATGAAATGAGCAGTCTGAATTGTTCCATAAGTATAAAAGTTGTTACATGATTAACTATCTTCTCACTAAGAAATTTCATGTAGTTTTCCTATAAAGTGCCTAGTTCTTTGCTTTTATTGTCATCGTTTGTTTTATTGTTTTGTTTTGAAAAATTCTTGGAGCCCTGGTGGCACAGTCGTTAAGAGCTACAGATGCTGATAGGGAAGCCAACATGGTGCTATGGAAGAAGCACCATGCTGTCCCTCTGCAGCAAAGACCCCCAAAACTAAGTAAAACAGACACAAATGTCAATCCTGGAACTCTAAGCATAAAATGAAGGGAAAGAATTTGATCAGGCACTGAATGGGATAAGAAACTGACAGAGAACAGAAAATGAGGAGAACTGTGGAGTGGAGGTTCCCTACCAGCTAACATGGCACAGATTCGCCATCTTGGACTATAACCACCAAGGAATGCAGAGAGGGAGTACAGGAAGCCAACTTCATCGGGCTCCCAACAGGAGTTAGAGCACTCAGAAAGCAGGGATACACGCTTTCCCATCCCTCACCCTTCTTCCCTCTACGCAGCCTCCTCCATTTTCCAATGGGCTAGAGTCACTCGGATAGAGAGACACCAGTTCACTGCTGCCCAGGTCCTCTCCGACCCCACCAGCTGGCTCCTTCAATGCCAATTATTTTTGTTATTATTATTATTTTGCCTTTCTTTGTTTCTTCTCTCTGTCTCCTTTCCTTCCTTTTCTTTCTTCCACCTTGCCAGCCCCTTTGCTGTCCCCATCCTTCATTGACAAGCTATGCCACACTGCTGGGCCGGAGAGCCACTGGCACATCTTCCTCAGTTTTGTGCCACCCCCACTGGCCAGGTCTCTTAGCAACATTTTCTTCCCGCTTCTCTCTCTCTCCCTACCTTCCTTTGCTTTCTCCCACCCAGATAGCCCCATGTGCCGTCCCCATCCCTTCTTGGTGGGCCGTATAACACTGTTCAGCTAGAGAGCTGCCAACATGGCCTCCCCAGTTCTGTGTTGCCCACACTGGCTAGGTCTCTCAGTCCATTTTTTTTTCAGATTTATCTCTATCTTTTCCTTCTTTCCCTATCTTCCACCCACCTAGACCTATGTGCTGCCCCCATCCCATCTTAACGGGTAGTGTTGCAGCACTGGGCTAGAGTGCCCTGGATCCATGCTGCTGCCATTGGCCAGCTCAGCACCATATTTTTTTGTTTTTGTTTCTACTCTCTCTCTTCCTCCTTTCCTGTTTCCCACCCATCTAGTCTTGTATAGTGTCCCTGCTCCTTCTCTAACGGCCTTACTGCACCACTCTGCTAGGGAGCCACCAGCACACAGCTTCCCTGGGCCTACATTATCCCCACCAGCCAGCTTCCTAATCACAATATTGTTTTAGTTTGTTTCCTTTGGTCTTTTCTTTCTTTCCAGTTTCTTTTCTCTCAGCGCCTACCTCCTCTTCCTTTCTCCCACACACCTAGCCTTGTGTGCCACCCTCACCCTCTCTCAAAGAGTTGTGATGCACCACTAGGTTAAAGAGACACTGGCACGCCGCCTGCCAGTTCTGCATCACCATCACCAACTGGCTTCCTCAGCACAATTTTTATTTGTTTTTGCTTTTTTTCCTTTTTGTAGTTGTTTCTTTTGTCTCTCTTCATTCCTTCTTTTTCTTTCTCCTGCCCACCTAGCCCTGTGAGCTGCCCCCTCCTTATTGACAGGCTTGGTGCACCACTTGGTCAGAGAGCCTTTGGCACACGGCCTCTCTGGGTCTGCACTACTCCCACAGGCTGGCTCCCTCAGCACCATATTTTTTCTTTTTCTTTCTTCTTCTCTCCTTTCCTTCTTCCTTCCACCTGGGCTCTGCACTGCCTCCACTCTTTCCTGACAGGTCATGCCACACCAGCCGGTGAGAAAGACATCAGCTTGTCATCACCCTGCTTCCACCCTGCCCCCAAAAGCAGGCTCCTTCAGCACCATATTTATTTTCTTGTTGTTGCTTTGTTTCCTCTCTCTGTTTCCCTTCTTTCCTTTCCTTTCTCCAGTCCACCTAGGTCCATGCACTGCCCATGTACCTTCTCAACAGGCTGAGCTAGGCTCTCTCAACTAGAAAGTCACCAGCACATGGCCTCCCTGGGTATGCCCTGCCCCACCTGCTGAATTCCACCACACTGCCATTGTATTTACTTCTTTTTCTTTTGCCTCTCCATTTTTTGCTTTGTTTTCATTCTGTTTCTCTGTCTCTTATTTCTCTTCTTTCTGTCACCTGCTTAGTTCCACACATTGCATTCCCCCCTTGCCTCCTGCCTATCTACACCACACACAAAGTGCCGTACCCATGAGAGGCAACAGTGCAAACCCCTGGACCTCTGAACCACATCGGCACTTCCCTGTCAGCCCAAGTTCATGTTGCAAAAGATCCATCCCTCTCTCCCCTCCCTACTGGACCTTTCCAGCTGCATCATAGCTGAGCAACCAGCCTTGCCCACCTGGGCAAGGTGGTGAGAAGTATGCCCACAGACAAGCAACAAAACACACCCAGCCTGCCTGCTCAGATATAACCAAATAAAACAAAAAACAGGATGAAACAAACAAAGCAACAATCAATAAATGAAGAAAATAATTCCAGAATGTCCTGGAAACAATAAAAAAAAAATAGACAATATCAAAACATATTAAAAACAATAGGACAGGATGAGTCCAAAAAGCAACTAAAATAAAACACCACATGACCTCTGGTAGAAGTAAAGGCACTGGAATTACCTCATAGGGAATTCAAAAGTTTAATATTCAGGACTCTCCAAGAGATTAAGAAAGAGATGAAGGAAAAGGCAGACAAAACTAAGGAAAAAATGGACAAAATCATGGAAAATACAGACAAAAATCAGGGAAAACACAAAGCAAAGGGAGAATTGGGGGAAATAATACAAGAGCAAAATGTCAAAATAAATAAACAATTAGAAATCATACAAAAAACAGCAATTAGAAATCCAGAAGACAAAATAATTTTAGAAATGGGCAGTGCAATAGAAGGTTTTAGGAGCAAATTTGAAACAAGGGAACACAAGATCAGTGAAACTGAAGACAAATCCTTGGGTACCGTTTTGTTTGAGGAAAAATCTGAAAAAAGAATAAAGAAAACCTGAGAACCATGTGGGGTACAATCAGAATTTGTGAGTGACAGGAATTTCAGAACAGGGGGAGAAAATGGAAAACACAGAGAGAATCACTGAAGACTTGCTGACAGAAACCTTCCCTAATATAATGAAAGATGAAAAGCTGACCGTCCAAGAAGCTCAAAAGAAGCACATATAGAATAGACTTCAAAAGAAAGTCACCAAAACATAACGCAATTATACTTGCCGAAACCAAAACCAAAAAAAGAATCCAGAGAGCAGTTGAGAAAAATGAAAAGTCACATACAAAGGGGACACTATAAGACTAATCTCTGGTTACTAGGCAGAAACCATGCAGGCAAGAAGGCAATGGGATGACATATAAAAAACTTAAAAGAAAATTTGTCAACTGAGAATAATACATCCTGCAAAAGTCTCACTCATATATGATGGTGAAATTAGGAAATTTCCAGATAAACAGAAATTAAGGGAATATGTCAAAACCAAACCAAACTTACAAGAATTATGAAAAGGAGTCCTTCAGTTAGAGAACCAACGACATCAGACAACAACCTGAATCTAGGACACAGGAGAGTATCAGCCAGGTGCCAACCTAGCTAATGAGCACTAAAGGACAAAAGAAAACTGTAAGATTTACAACAGGGAACAAGGGAAGTCAATCTGCAAATGACAACAACATCAGCACAATAAAAGTGAGAATAAATAGCGTAGGTACAGGATTTTCAAATGGAAAGGAAATCAAGTAGATATCATGTAATAAAAGACTGGTTTAAACTTAGGAAGATGGTGTAAATATTAAGATAACCAAAAAGAAAGCTAACAAACCTACTCATTAAAATAAAGAAGAAAAAGGTAAAGTCTCAGTGTCATGGATTCTATTGTGTCCTCCCAAAATATGCCAACTTGGCTATGTCATGATTCCCAGTATTGTGTGATTGTCCACCACTTTGTCATTAGATGTGATTTGCCTATATGTTGTTAATGAGATGAGATTAGTATCAGTTAATGAGATGGTATTAGTAGCAGTTATGCTAATGAGGCAGGACTCAATCTCTAGGAAGAGTTTGTGTCTTAAGCCAATCTTTTTTGAGATATAAAAGAGAGAGAGAGACGGCAACCTCATACCACCGTGAAAGCAGCACTGGGAGCAGAGAGTGTCCTTTGGACCCAGGGTCCCTGTGCTGAGAAGCTCCATGACCAGGGAAGATTGTTGACAAGAACTTCCCTCCAGAGCCAACAGAAAGACAGAAAGTCTTTCTCTGGAGCTGATGCCCTGAATTTGGACTTCTAGCCTACTAGGCTGTGACAGAATAAACTTCTGTTTGTTAAAGCCATCCATTTGTGGTATTTCTGTTATAGCAGCACTAGATAACATAGACACTCAATAAACATAAAATCTAGGAAAGTGAAAGACATGAAAAAAATCCAGAAACAAAAGGAATTCAGTACCAGAGAGAAAGAGGTGTGAAGAAAACATCTGCACCACACACACATACACACAAAAGAACTACAAAATGACAGCAATAAACTCATACCTATCGATAATCACACTAAATGTAAATGACTTAAATGTACTTGTAAAGATACAGAGAGTGACAGAATGGGTTAAAAAAACAGAATTCATCAATATGCTGTCTACAAGAGGCACACCTTGGAAATGAAGATATAAATATATTAAAAGTGAAAGGATGGAAAATAATATAGTAGGCAAATGACAAACAGAAAAGGAGCAGGAGAGGCAACAAAAATCTCAGATAACAGACTTTAACACAAAAATCATTAAAGATAAGGAAGGACATTATATAATGATTAAAGGAACAAGCCACCATAAGGACATAACAATAATAAATATCTACACAAGCAATGACATGGGTTCAAAAACATAAAACAAACTCCAACAACACTGAAAAGAAATTGACAGTTTCACAATAATAGTAGGAGTCTTTAACACACCAGTTTTGGTAAAGGACAAAACATCTAAAAAGAAACTCAACAAAGATACAAAAGATTTAAAGGCCACAATCAACCAACTTGACCTCATACACATACACAGAACAATCCACCCAACAGCAGCAAGGTACCTGTTATTTTCCAATGCACATGAAACGTTCTCCTGAATAGATCTCATCTTAGGGCACAAAACAACCTTAAACAAAACCCAAAACACTGAGATAATACAAAGCAGCTTCTCTGATCACAAAGCAACAAAAGTAGAAATTAATAAAAAGAAGAGCAAGGAAAAAAACCCAAATACATGGAAACTAAATAACAACCTGCTTAAAAACCAGTGGGTAATAAAAGGTATCAAAGACAGAACTAAAAAAAATTCAAAGTCTCAAATGAGAAAGGAAACATACCAAAACCTTTGGGACACAGCAAAGGCAGTGCTCAGAGGTCAATAGTGATAGATGCACACATCAAAAATGAAGAAAGGCACAAAATCAAAACACTACCTATACAACTTGGACAAACGGAAAGAGAAGAGCAGAAGAAGTCCACAGCCATGAAAAGAAAGGAAATGATAAAAATCAGAGAGAAGTGAATGAAATAGAAAATAGAAAGAAGCAACAAAACCAAGAGTTGGTTCCATCAAAAGATCAACAAAGTCAACAAACCATTGGTCAAACTGACAAAAGAAAAACAGGTGAAGACAAAAACAACCCAAAGAAGAAATGAAACAGGGGACATTACAACAGATTTAACTGAAATAAAAAGGTTCATAACAGAGTACTATGAAATCTATACTCCAACAAATTTGAAAACCTAGAGGAAATGGACAAATTTCTAGAAACACACTATCTTCCTAAACTAACATAAACTGAGGTCTAAAATCTGGACAGACCCATAACGAGAAGAGATTGAAAAGGTAATAAAAAAAAACTTCCAATAAAAACAGCCTTGGCTCAGATGGCTTCACTGGAGAAGTCTACCAAACATTCAAAGAAGAATTCACAGTAGTACTACTAAAACTATTTCAGAACATACAAAAGGAAGGGATACTTCCTAACTGATTCTATGAAGACAGCATAACCCTGATACCAAAATCAGGCAAAGACACCACAAAAAAAGGAAAATTACAGACCAATATCTCTCATGAATATAGATGCAAAAACTCTCCACAAAATTCTAGCCAATAGAATTCAGCATCATATTAAAAAAAAAAAAAAAAAACACCATGACCAAGTGGAATTCATACCAGGTATGCAACAATGATTCAACATTAGAGAAACAGTCAATGTAATCCACCACATAAATAAAACAAAAGAATCACATGGTCATCTCAGTAGACTCAGAAAAGTCATTAGATATAGTATGACACCCATACCTGATAAAAACTCTCAATAAAATAGGTTTAAAAAGGAAATTTCTCAACATAATAAAGGGCATCTAAACAAAACCAACAGCCAACATCATTCTCAACAGACAGTGGCTGAAAACATTCCCCCTGAGAACAGGAACAAAACAAGGATGCGCTTTATCACTACTGCTATTAAACATTGTACTAGAAGACCTACCTACAGCAATAAGAAAAAGAAATAAAGGACATACAAATAGGCAAGGAAGAAGTAAAACTATCACTATTTGAGAATGATATTATACTGTACACAAACATCCTCAAAGATACACAAGAAAACTACTGGAACTCATAGAAAAATTCAGCAGTATAGCGGGATACAAGATAAACATACAAAAAAAGTTGGATTCCTAAACACCAATAAAAAGAACATGGAAAAGAAAATGAGTAAAGCAAAACAATTTAATATAAGTCCTAAAAAAATAAAATGCTTAGGCATAAATCTAACCAGGGATGTATAGGACATATACAAAGAAAACTACAAAATCCTACTGCAAGAAACCAAAAGAGACCTACATAAATTCAAAAACATACCATGCACATGGATAGGTAGACTCAACATTGTGAAAATGTCAATTCTACCCAAAGCAATCTGCAAGTACAATGCAATGCCAGTCCAACAGCATTCTATAACAAGATGGAAAAACTAATCATTAAATTTATTTGGAAAGGTAGAGGCCACAGATAAGTAAATCACTATTGAAGAAGAAGAATAAAGCAGGAGGCCTCATACTATTTGACCTCAGAAACTGCTCTACAGCTACAATAGTCAAAACAGCCTGGTAATGGTACAATGACAGACACAGTAATCAATGGAATTGAATCAAGTATGCAGATGTAAATCCATCCACCTATGGTCAACTGATCTTCAGCAAAGGCCCAAAGTCCACTAAATGGGGAAAAGGCAGTCTTTCTAACAATTAGTGCTGGAAAAACTAGATGTCCATCTGTAAAAAATGAAACAGGACCCATACTTCACACCATACACAAAAACTAATTCAAAATAGGTCAAAGACCTAAATAAGAAATCAAAAGCTATAAAGATCATAGAAGAAAAAAGGTCAACACAAGAGTCCCTAATACATGGCATAAATGGCATACAAACCATAACCAACAATACACAAACACCAGAAGATAAGCTAGTAACTGGAATCTTCTAAAAATTAAACACTTATGCTCATCAAAAGATTTCACCAACCCAGTAAAATGAGAACCTACAGACTTGGAAAAAAAATTGGCCATGACGAGTCCAACAAAGTTGCAATCTCTAAATTCTGTAGGAAAATCCAGCACCTCTACAACAAAAAGACAAGTGAACCAATTAAAACATGGACAAAGTATATGAACAGATACCTCTCTAAAGAAGACATTCGCATGGCTAATAGACACATGAGAAAATATTTGCAATCGCTAGCCATTAGAGAAACATAAACGAAAACTACAATGAGACACCATCTCACCCCAACATTACTGGCACAAATAAAAAAAAAAAAAAAGAAATTCACAAATATTCCAGAGGTTGCAGGGAGATTGGAACTCTTATGCACTGCAGGTGGGAATGCAAAATGGTACAACCATTTAGGAAAAAGATAGGGTGGCTTCCTTAAAAAACTAGAAATAGAAATACTACATGATCCAGCTATCCCACTTCTAGGAATATATCCTAGAGAAATAAGAGCCATCATACAAACAGACATATGTGCACCCATGTTCATTGCGACATTATTAACAATAGGAAAAAGATGGACACAACCTAAGTGCCCATCAACAGAAGAATGGATAAACAAACTATGGTACATACACAACATGAAATACTATGCAATAATAAAGAACAATGATGAATCTGTGAAACATCTTACAACATGGATGAATCTGGAGGACATTATGCTGAGTGAAATTCAATCATGAAAGGACAAATACTGTATGAGATCACTGTTAGAAAAACTCATGGAAAGGTTTACACACAGAAAGAAACTATGATGGTTACGAGGGAGAAGAGTGGGGAGGGAAAATCACTAAACAATAGGTAAGTGGTAAATTTGGTGAAGGGTCAGATAGTACACAATGCTAGGAAAGTCAGCACAACTTGACCAAGGCAAGGCCATGGAAGCTTCGTAGACACATTCAAACTCCCAGAGGAACGGAATTACTGGGCTAAGGGCTGGGGACCATAGTCTCAGGGGACATCTAGCTCAATTGGCATAACATGATTTATAAAGAAAATGTTCTATATTCTACTTTGGGGAGCAACCTCTTGGGTCTTAGAAACCTGTGAGCAGCTATCTAAGATACTTCTCTGGTCAAGAGAGAATGAAGAGAACGAAAGACACAAGGGAAAGATTAGTCCAAAGGACTAATGGACCACAAGTACCACGACCTCCACCAGACTGAGTTCAACACAACTAGATGGTGCTCAGCTACCTAGACCAGCTGCTCTGATAGGGATCACAATAGAGGCTCCTGGACAGAGCTGGAGATAAATGTAGAACAAAATTCTAACTCACAAAAAAAGAGCAGACTGACTGGTCTGACAGAGAGGAACGGAAATAGAGAACTCAAGATTGAGAAGTGGACAGTGTTGACATGTCGTGGGGTTGGCAATCAATGTCACAAAACAATATGTGTATTAATTGTTTAATGAGAAGCTAATTTGCTCTGTAAACCTATAGCACAATAAAAAAAAGATCTATAATGACAACAACAACTCAAAAGATTAGATAGGAATCTTAGGGAACAGTGAGTTTATGCTGATGGGGGAGGAAGAACCCAGAAAATGAGGGTGAGAATGGTTGCACAACTTGAAGAATGTAATCAATGTCACTGAGTTGTACATGTAGAAACTGTTGAATTGGTGTATGTTTTGCTATGTATATTCCCAATGACAACAACAACAAAATAATTAAAACAAAAAACAAGGGAAAAAAAAAGAGCTTGGCTGCTAACGAAAAAGTTGGCAGTTCAAATCCAAAGCAGCTCCTTGGAAACCCTATGGGGCAGTTCTACTCTGTCTAGGGTCGCTATGAGTCAATATCGACTCAAGGGTAACAGATTTTTTTTTTTTTTTTGGTTTATAACTTCAAAAATTGCCTCTCCTTTTTTTCTTTCTTTTCTCTTTCTGGAACCCCATTAATCCATCTGGTAGAAGTTCTCACCTTATTCTCTTTGTCTCTTACCCTCTTCTCTAGTTTTCCTTTAGTATTTCTCAAATATTCACTCCTCTGAGTTCTGTTCCAGTACACTACCTCTTTCTTTGGCTGTGTTAATCTGCTCTTAAACTCCTCCACTGAGTTATTAAGGAGAACTTTAAATATCAGATTTTTTTCCTCAGTAATTCTAAGAACTTGAATCAAAATTACAATTCTTACTGTGATCTTTTGAATATATTAAGCATAGCTAATTTAACATTTGTGCTTTTTGAGTCTATTTTCTATAGCCACTCTTCCTCTGTTTTTATTGTTAGCTTTGTTTGATTTTATTTATATTGCTTTATCTGCTCATGTGCCAGGGTATTGTTTCTGATAGATAGGAGTTGTGTGACAAAGTTATAGAAATATAGTGGTGTTTAGAGCAATGATATCTTCCCACAGAGATTTTATGCTTTTTTCTAGCAGATGATTAGGGACACTAATATTCAAAGGCATATTAATCTAAATCCATGACTTGACGTACTTTGAAGCTTTTCTTTAGGGTAAAGGCTATCTTCTCCCCACTCTTATTTCTACGGCTTAACCTTTTAGATAAACTTTGAAAGTATAAAAGTTTCCTAGCTTCACAAATTTGGCAAGTCCTACACTCCAGTTTTTCTTCTCTAACCTGCTAGGAATGATTTCCTGATTTATCTGTTCAGCTACCTCTTCCATTATGGGCAGGGAAAAGTGACCTCCTTTGCTGGGATTATCATTCTGAATTCTTTAATATATTGTATTTTAATCCTAAAATACTTTGCTTTTTTTTTTACTTTCCAATATCTTCAATAAAATTTATTATTATTTTTGCTTTCCTATTGTTTCTGTGCAAAGATTGTCCTGAACTAACTGAGAGTGAATACACTTGTTATCTACATTTTCAGATCTACCCTGAGGATAAACAACTGAGCCAATGCATCTGAGGCTGAGCGAGTTTAAGAAACAGTTCTAGATGTCTTTTTAATTAATCAACGGGATGGTATACCATTCCTTGGCCTAGTGTACTGTCATAAACCATAATTTTCATGAGAAAATTCACTTAAGTGTATTTCCTCATTCATCTAAACTTGGAAGCTGGTTCCTCTACTGTATTAACTTACAAAGATATGAAAAATGGAAATAGTGCCAAGCTGTTTTCATGTCTTTGTAAGAGAATGCTAAGAAAATTTTCTTCTGTGTTGGCATTGTGGTTGACTTTCCAAAGCTACAAAAATCAAATGCTTAATCCTCGTGTCTTAATTATCTTGTCCTGCTATAACAGAAATACAATAAGTGGGTGACATTAAAAAACACATTTATTTTCTCACATTTTAGGAGGCTAAACAGAAGTTTGAATTCAGGGCACCAGCTCTGGAGGAAGGCGTTCTATCTGTGTCTCTTCGAGGGGTAGGTCCTTGTCTCTTTTCAGCTTCTGTTCCTTGGTTCCTTGGTGATCTTCAAGTGGCATGGTATCTACCCTCTCCCAACTATGCTTGCTATCCCTGGCTTAATCTGCTCTTTTATATCTCAAAAAAGATTGATTTAAGACACATCCTACATTATTGGAAAACCTGGTGGTGCAGTGGTTAAGAGTTCCGTAGCTAACCAAAAAGTTGGCAGTTTGAATCCACCAGCCACTCCTTGGAAACCACGTGAAGCAGTTCTACTTTTTCATATAGGGTTGCTATGAGTCAGAATAGACTCAATGGCAATGTTTTTTTTTGTTTGTTTGTTTTTGCTACATTATTAACACAACGAAAAAACACATTCCCATATGGAATTATAACCACGGGTAGAGGGGTTAGGATTTGCAACAGATATTTTGGGGCAGACACAATTCAATTTATAACACCCTACAATCAAGATAATTTGGGGGTCAAGCAACCATTACAGAGCCAAATAACTGGCAGTTGGACAGATTCTGCTACCAGAAACCATTATCTAGAATCTCTCATTATTCCGTATACAGTGGAGTTGCTAAAAGAGAAAGATTAATGGAACCATGTCATCATCAGCTTAGAAACGATTTTCCCTCCATTTTCTGTGAATGTTGCAACCTGACAATGACTCTCAAGGTCAAGTATAACAGGTCTTAGAGAACCAGATACATGAATACGCAGTGCTTCTGAGAATGACAGGCTTCTCTTTACGATGGTTTGGTATATCACACTGTATTTGCTGCTCTGACCTCTCAATTTGAGTAGAAGAGAAAGAATTTCAGAGAAATACTTGGGCACAGAGAGTGAGCAGAAGTGAAGTAGTCATTACAATCATTACTTGTTAAACCAAGAATGTGCAGGTTTCCCTTAGATCAATTAAACATTAGAAAAGATAATCACACTTTAGGCATTTTGCAAGTACCCTTTCAAGTTTAGCTGCTTCCAGATTAAGGAACACCAATGCAATTTTCTATGTTGTGTACCTCAGAGTTAAATACTGGTGAGGGATTGGTTGTAGCACCGCAATTTGTGTGAACTCCATTGAATTTACTCATATGCACCATATAGGAGTATCTGCATTTAGACACCCTCCCACAAAGATCCAATGTTAATCAAAAGAGATTTAAAGGAGCACCAGATAAATAAAAGGTGTTTGTCCTTTTCCATCTGTCTTCTGCCTTTGTCCCAATTACGAACTATCTCTGAGTAGAGAAGAGGCAATGAAAGGAGCCCAAGACTCCAACCAAATTTCAATGCCCGACCGAAGCTAGTCGAATATG